>NC_026146.1:7098372-7173550 GCF_000512975.1 Sesamum indicum | reverse complement strand
TTTATTTGACTGAATAAATAAACGAAAAAATTAAAAAATTGTGAGAATAATGGTCGAATATGATGAGAAAATGATAAAAATCATGAGAAGTGCAAAGGTATGGTAAAAGGTAGTTGACAATTGAGAGAGAAATGAGAGTGAGTGTAAAGGATACTTGTTGCCAGTGTGACTGCACAAGGGCCTCTATTAATAGGTTGTTGGAGAGTAAAAATACACCATTAGCACTATAAAAAATGGCAGGATTTCTAACGAATCTTTTGTAATGGCCGTATGGCCTGATGGGTGTCGAATCCACCAAATAATCTTACGAACACTTTTGTAGAAGTGTGAGTATGGTCGAATCCATATAGATTGGTTTTAAATTAATTTCTTCAAAAATAAAAAAAAATTAGGGGGTTTTTGATTGTCAAGACGAATAAAAATAAAATCTAAATTAAGATAAATGGCTAATAAAAAGAGAAGAGGTAAATATAAGAGAAAAGTATTTCAGTTAAAGACAGGATCTGCTTACTTCCACGGTCGATCATAGATGCAAAGATAACAATTATTCATGTTAGATAAATTGGTTATGGTCATTGGTACAACCCCACCTTTCCTTACCTTAAACGTCCGTTAACTAAATAGCTAATCAGTAAACAACCTTGGGAACGTCCTCAAGATTTAATTTACCGACAGTATTAAGAACTAGAAAGGCCCAATTCTAACCAATAAATTCCTACGAGGATTTATTTAAGTTAGATTGTGCATTGCCCACAACATAAACGAAAACTTCTACATAATCAATTATGCTATGTTACCACTAGTTATTCAACTAAACAAACAATTACGGATTTGCAAGTTCAATTAGCTAGACAAATATTCTTGACAATGAATAACGATACCTATTATTCATAAATCAGATTATTTGTAATAAAAGCACAGAGAACAACACAAATACCAATATGATTAAAAGTAGAAAGCATAAATTAGATCTCACAACTTGTTGGATTTAAGCAATTACTAAGTCTTCAACCAGAATAAGAGAATTAACTAGACATGCTCATGAAAAAACGCATGAAAAGCAAAGTAAGAAAATGTCATAAAAATGTACAGAAATAGAGAGACGAGAATTCAAGGTCTGAATTCTCAAGAGATCAAAAGTTGACTCTTAAAGTGAATTACATCACATATATATATTAACTAGATACCTAATTCTACTAGGATTAAAGGTAGATTCCTAATTGAACTAAAAGAGTAATGGAAATAAAATTATAATCCTAGTTAAACTCCTCATTCATCAAAAGGTAGTCCAAGCAGCTTCAAATTCTTGCCAAAAATCGAGTTTGAGTCTTGTCCGAATTTCCAATTTGGTTCTTTTCTTCATTTTCCATTTTTCATGTCACCAAGTTTGTGATGGCCATTAGATGTTGTTCCAATGAGCGTTACAAATTGCACAGCTTTTTGTAAAGCAGTGACAAATATTTTGTAACGCCTCGTTTAGCCACGGTAGGCCTTTCCGTTACAGAAGTTGTTACAAATAAAAAAGTCGTTATAAAAGCCGTTTCAATAAAATAATTTTTTTGTAGTGTAGAAAGCTATAGGAATTAGCTAAGTAATAAAAAAAAAAAGAAAAAAAAAAGATTGCGATTTGGACTTATCTTGAAAAAATGATCACTATTTGAATCTATTTTGCTAGTCATCCTAATTTCAGCAGGTTCCATTTACTTGCTGCAACCAGGCCAACCAGTGACGATTTAGGAAGCTTTTGTTGCTAATTTTTTGGTATGATGTATCTTATAATGTTATAAGTACGCGTGAAGTGTCATCCCTATTGTATGCTAAGTCATCTTGCTAGATTGAGCTCATTTTTGTACCTATCAAGTTAGTAGAAATAAAGTGGCTAGGGCTTACACATGTGCCAGCAGGGTCAGGCCCGCAAGATTGCTCAGTGGGCCAGCAAAATCAGGCATGCTGGGCTGCACGGTAGGGGCCTAGCTCCTTTTCTTTGGGCTTGAGAAAAAATATTTGAGAGGGCATCATTACTCCACGCCACTCTAAAAGTGAAAGATTTGGTGTTCGATTGCTCGAGTAGAAAGAAATATTTCTACAAAAGATCTACCTGAAGAAGATTTTTTTCATTCGTGCTGGTTTAGCAGGGAAGATCATGTTGGTCTGCCTGTGCTCACCTTGTTGTGTTGATGGAGGGGTGTCATGTAGGGAATCAGCATTACACGTGTAGGCAAATTTGGGGGGATCCTTCCTATCTACAAAAGATAAGTGATAATTGCAATAAATAAAGTGATGGGATAGACTTGTCGTTGCAAGGGGCACTAGCTCGCTGATTCACAAAGAGACGACAAGTAGGAGAGAGAGGAGCCGAGTTCACTGCGGATGGGACTTCTCTTCTATCCTAATTATGGTAGGTTGGCTCGTGGTTTATGTCACACTTCCTTTCTCTCATCCTTCTCCATTTTTTTGGCAAATGTCACAACTAACTTCTTTGTTTTTGTTGTAGGTTTTTCGAATTTTCTCCTAGAGCTCCAACTTTCCTTCCTTTTGCCCTCTCTTTATTTTTTCTTCCTTTCTTTTGAAGAAAACATGTCTATTCGAAGTATTGATAAGAAGGCGGTTGAGGAGGTGATGGTAGATCTGGTAGGATCCTCTGGGAAAGAAAGGGAGAATCCTATCGTGTTTGGCTCCACCTCACACTGTGGAGGTGTGAGCAAGGAAGGTGAGGGGAACCATGGGGAGGAAAGGGAGAGGAAGAAGGTAGAAGATAGGTTGGATGCTGATGGAATAGAATTCCTTAGGGTTTATCACTCTCGTTTCTCTAATGTTGAGGTGGTGAGTGTTAGGGAAAAGTACGAAATACCAGATGATTTCGTGATTTAGGCCCCTGTTGTTGATGCTCACCCAAATTTTTAGAAACTGGGTTACATTTTTCCATACTTGAGTTTTATTCAGATGTAGCTGCCAGTCTCTTTGAACCAACTACTACCTAAGTCCTTTAGCATGTTGTCCAACTTACTTGTTTTGGTAAGTAATATGAGAGAAAATCCTTCTACTATTTACTTTTATTCTTGAGATTAATATAAATAAAAGTATATAGAATTTAATACCAAACAAAGCAAAAGAAAAAATAAAAAGTATCTTGCTCAAATATTTCACTTTCACTAAATCTTCTTCTATACTTTTTGACTTGGAATCTTTGCAGATCAATCTTAAGCAGAATAATGGCTTGAACAATTTTAGAAGATAATGAGCTCCTAAATGCATCAGGAACACGACCACCAGTGCTAAATGCAGCCTCTGAAGCAACACTGAAGGAGGGAACTGCCAATATGTCGAACCATCTTTGAGAGAATTGAAATCTCTGAGTAATCACTTCCCACCATTTTAATATATCAAACTTTTTTCTATATTCTTTGACATCCTCACTCAGATACTTTTCTAACTTTGACTTCACATGATCTTTTCCCCTGTCATGTACATCATGTACCCTTGGTGTAAAGAAAACTTACGAGTCTCGTTCTCTTATCAGGCATAAACATTTCCTTTGATGAGAAAAAATATGAAAAAACACGACTAGATGATGAACCCATGCTTTCTAAAGTTCCTTGAAGAGTGTGTCCATATCTTAACTTATAATCAGTAAATAACTCATGAAGACCATCCCTTACTCTCTTCCATTGCATCACATTTTTCAATACCACCATATGATTTGTCAAAGGATAATACGGCAAATCCCAACTTATGACGTGGATCAAGAATCACACCATAATACAAAATCATATTCATCTTTTCAATTGATCCCCAATACTTGTCATATTTTGCTTTCATTTTCCTTGCCATCTCACTTAATTCAACATCATCACTGAAGCTGAGGGGCGACCGAGCTAGAACTATGACAGAGAGGGAGAATTGGTCGGCGATAGTGGCTTTTGGTCGGCATGGCGGTAGCCACAATGGGAAAATTGGCTGGAATATGAAAACCTGCTATAAAAATTCAAACAACTCGAATCGTTTTATCCGTATCCGATCGGGTCGGGTCGGGACTCTATTAACCCGACCTGGACTCCCACCCCTAATTGGGAGAGGTAGGGAGATGGGAGGCAGCCTCAGATAGGCGGAGGCGAAAGCAAATACTGACAGTTAGACATGGAAGCGTAGATTTGGGGAAGACAACGCTATTTTTCTTTTATTCATTGTCTTTTTTTTTTTAAATTTTGTAAATCTTAATATAATAATTAAATTAATTATTTATTTTTTAAACTTAAAAATAATTCTATTAAAATGTTAATTTTTTTATATAAATAATATAATTACAAAATATATTCTACACAAAAGAAAAAACTAACAGTATTTCGAAATAAAATCATGTACTTGATTTCAGAAACTTATAAATATCAAAATAATTCTAAAATTATGATATTTTCATATGTAAAATATTTATAATAGTTTAATTTTATGTAACAATATTATTTTACATATAAATATTGATGAATATTAATTGTTTAGTATTTATCATATTTTTGTTAGTAAAATATGGAAAATGTAAAGAATTAACAAAAAAAAAATAGAGAGGGGATAATTGCATAAATAGGCGTAATTTGTCCGTCAAAGTGGTCAAAGGCTGAAAATAGGTCAAATTGCTATTCTACTCGCATTTCTAGCCCCTTCATGGTGATACATCGTATTTATTGAGGAAATGCCAAAACTACCCCCTATATATGGTTAAAATGGCATAAAATCCCAGGATTCGGGCATTTTTCCCAAAGTGGGCCATTTGACCTGACCCGACTCGATCGACTCGATCCGACCCACCCTGGTGGCCCATAATATGAACTATTGACTCTCCCGTAGCTCATAGCGTGAGATGCTGCCACGTGGAACAGGCTCATGCGGTAATATGGGCTTATAAATATGACTATTCCACTCATTTATGGTAAGATATATTTACTCCAGTTTCGATAACATTTAAAGCTTAGATCGCTTATGATCATCTCAAATTTGAACTAACTTAGGCATTGGAACGATTTAGTTGATGGGCCTCTTGGCTAGCCTAACGAGCTTCTCTTTTTCCCTTACGGGTGGTGAATGAGTACAAAAAACAAAAATTTTCAAAGTGGGGTTCTAGATTCAGGTATTACATTATTATGATAAAAAGAAGAATATGGCTTATTAAGTTTGGACAAAGTTGCATAGAGCAGATATCTAGACCTCGAAGAATATTATTTATAGGAGTACAAGATTGAAAAATGACAAAAAGCTGCAGGACAATGGTGCATTCTGTCGAAAGATTGGGGGAGTAAACTTCATAATCAGGAGGGATGAAGTATTTCTATATTAATTGATAAACATGAATTTTTTAAAATACTAACTATATTGACCAAGAATTTTTGGTCATCATAACCTAATACCTAATATGAATAGGAAAGTCGTCGAGATCCACTAATTTTACTGAAGGTTGAACGCCTATAACCCTAGTTGGAGGGGTGATCCACTAATTTTTGGTCATCATACCTAATATGAATAGGAAAGTCGTCGAGATCCACTAATTTTACTGAAGGTTGAACGCCTATAACCCTAGTTGGAGGGGTGATTGAATGAGAAGGACTAGGTATGTTTTCACTA
Organism: Sesamum indicum; assembly: GCF_000512975.1. Lineage (NCBI taxonomy): Eukaryota > Viridiplantae > Streptophyta > Magnoliopsida > Lamiales > Pedaliaceae > Sesamum > Sesamum indicum. Next base: position 7,167,937 of record NC_026146.1, on the reverse strand, counting down.
AGGGAGGAGGAACCCTAGACATACCCATGTCTAAATATTTAGATTGTTGTGATGAGGTTGTAGAATACCCCGAGGAGGAAGAATTGGAACTCGAGTCCTAATTAGAAGAACTGGCAATTTGGAAAGAGCAAGTACCTTGAGGGAGATCGAACTCACGGGAGGTTGCTTCTAGATAGAGCAGATTGAAGGTTGAAAACGTGTGAGATGGTCAAGTCAGTCAAATGAACTCTTTATTTATAAGCGCTAGACATGAAAAGGCGAGCTGGTCTGAGATGGTTACACGTTGGCAAGATCGAATGGCGGGAGATGAAATGTTCAGTAGGTAACTGTTCAACTTCTCCTAGTGTAATAATCTAATACTAGAATAAGTGGAGGAGCAATGATGGGAGTATATAGAATTTATTGAGGAAATGCATATATGGTTAAAATGGCATAAAACCCTAGGATCCACGCATTTTTCCCGGAGCGGGTCATTTGACCCGAACCAAATCTATTAGACCCAACGCTGGTTGCCCGAAATCTGAACTATTGGCTCTCTGGTAGCTCACAATTTGAAATGTGGCTGCGTGGACTAGGCTCGTACGGACATTTGGGCTTATAGATCTGACTATTCCACCGCGTTTATGGTAAGACACATTTCTAGTTTCGATCACATTTAAAGCTTAGATTTGTTACGGCCATCTCGAACTTGAATTGACTTAGGCATCGGAGGGTCTTAGTTGGAGTACTCCCAACTAGCCTAACGAGCTTCTCTTTTCTCAAGAACCATATATATCTAGGTAACCTCCAACAAGCTCGGCCTTAGCAACCGCAAGAGAGCTCATCACTTTTCCACCTGGATCACCCATGCAGGCAACTCTCTAATTTTTTTAATAGAGAGGGTTTGTTTTTTACAGGGTTTATAATTATAGGAGATCTTTTTTGACTATTTAGTTTGACACATATAAATTTTAATAATTTTCCTATAACACAAGGGATATTATACAATTTTCCCCGATTTTCTCTCCTGACAAGCCTAGTCAAAAAGCTAGCGTATATAAGTCTATGGGACTAAGCCTGCCGACCCTTTTTGATTTTTTGTACCTTTTCAAAAAGTAAGAGTAGGATGAGATTCACATACCTCTACCCTATAGGTTAAGAAATGCAATTTTTCCGTAAAATCATTGTATGAAAATATGCTGAAAGTGTCCGAACTACTGTACATTTTGGTACTATATATTACACTGTGCAATATCAATTCAAACTCTAGTGTGGCTGTTGAAGAATGCATCAGCCAACATATTTCCAAGGAGGACCTGAGCTTTTGCGGTAAGGTGCAGCCCATCTGGTTGCAGAGGCAGCCCCATTCCATCAACTGTTATCATATCCTCCATTCCGAGTTGTGTTGCTCTAACACTCTCAAGCCACTTCGGATCTCCTTGACCCGATGCTAACGCTACCTTTACATATTTCCACACACAATTAAAGAAATATTAATCAGTTTGTATGTGTGTGTGTATATATATATATATCAATATATTAAATTTGTATCGTATATTCCATTTTGGATATATATATATATGCCAAGCTAATAATATTAGGCCTCAACCTGATTTCACCTAGTCAATCAATCAAAATTACACTTGTTGTATGAATGATTACGTACCTGAATGAAAGGAACCTGAGGATGAATCAGCTCTTGGTACAGACTATCAATAAACAGCCGATATTCTCCTGGATACAGATTAATAGCTTCTTCAGTCTCTGTATCTTTTTCCCCTTGATACCACAAAATCGCACGAATCTTTCCACCATACCTAAGAGCTTCACGAGCTCTCGCAATCATCCTGCTTCTCAGGACACTGTTGCGCCTTGACCACTCTCTAATGCTTGTTCCTCCGGCAGCACAAGGCACCAAAACTATAGTCCCAAAATTTGGAACTCTTCTCAATATGGCATTGGCAAACGCCATCCCTGGACCGATCCCACAAGTCTTGTTTACATCAATTCCGGCATGGAGGGGCTCTTTCGCCACTTCCAACTCGGAATTTTCGTTCAGTCGGAGAATTCTGTGGTCGGACGAGCAATCGGGAGGGACAAGTTCATCCCATACTTGGTACATCACCCCCCCTCTCCCAGCCATATTGCTTTGTCCCGCTAATATGAAGATATTTATGTTGTCGTCGTCTAGGTTTTCAGGAAATAACTGGTGTTTTGGATTTGTACTAGAATAGAGGTAACCCCAAAGCAGAATCAAGAACAAAGAGCATAGGAAGATTTTGTCGTAGTACCGACGCTTCTTCATGGTGTAATTATGTTTTCACAGTATAATTTACAACTGAATTTGCACTGCCGATTCAAAGCAGTGTCTGTAAATAAGTATTTGAAGTAATTTGAATTCTTGTACTATAAGGAAACCTAATTCAACTAGTAATTATAATTAAGTGCGTAGATTTAACTTCCTTTACTCCTATGCATGTTAGGAATCTAATCCAAGAGAAATGCGTGAAACAGTAAATTCTGTAATTCTGAATCCATATATATATATACTAGCCATTGTGGCACATTGTTCCTATATGCATATAATAAATAATTTTTCAAGTTTTAAAATATATTATAGATAAAAATAATATACATAAACTAATACATTATATTAATATAATGATATTTATTCTTTTATATATATTTATATATATTTAGTTTTGAAGTTTATATTAGTATTTTATGTACTATTCTAATGCTATTCATTTTAAAGTTTATCGTACCTAATAAATTAATAATTTTAATATTTAAAAATATTTTTTAATAAATTAATCACGTATTTGTAATTTCAGGAGTATTTGTAATTTCAATGGTATTTATAATTTTTTAAATAACGAGAAAAATACTTATAATTATAACAAATTTCAAAAAAGCCCATTGTAATTTATTCTTAATTAATTACATACTTAAGTCAGATGACATTATTCGATGCCTGAATTTCTTTTTTCTATCATGATGATAGAAACAAAATACTTTGCTCGTTTCCTAAAATGTTGGAGGGATTGACCTTAATTAAGTCTTTCAAACAATTCAATCCGTTGATGTTGTTCTCTAAGTATTTAAGAAACCCTCTAAACACTGGCTTGTGTGTAGCTTGTATTTTCTTTATTATTCATTGCGAAAAGTATTATTTTAATCCGCTCAATATGCTTAATTTTAATTTTATTTCGATAACTATGCCCATTTTTTTTTATGTTTAGTAACTTACGAAATTGCTTACTTTTAGTTCTCTGGTAGATTTTTGGACAATTTTTACCCCTATGCAACTTTTGAAAGACAGTTTTAGTCCATATGCACTCATAGGGGTAAAATTATCCAAAAATCTGCCAAATGACTAAAAGTAAGCAATTTCATAAGTTACTGGACCTAAACAAAAATGGACATAGTTATCGGACTAAAATTAAAATTAGACATACTTAGCGGACTAAAATAATTCTTTTTCCTTATTCATTTCTAAATCAAGATACCTGTAATTGAAATAATTCTCATACATCTAGGGTTTCACTAGATACTACCGACAATGCCAAATTACAGGCCAGATTTGCAATTTTGGGCAAATTTTAATATTAGAGTGACAATTTTTTAAACTTGTAGAGTTCAATTGTCAAATTAATGTTAACAAGACTAAAATTCCACTTCTCTAGTTATGGACCAAAATTGTAAAATTTTCACATTTAAGTACATGATGAAATTAGAAATCCTCCATAGGAAAAAGACTTTGATATATAAATTCTTATAGTACTTTTCAACTCAAAAAAAAAAAAAAAGATTAATAAAAAGGAAGGATAAACAAGAATTTTTCATATATTAGAATTTTTGTGCATACATATTAAAAAGTTATGGGTTTGAGAAAGATGGAACAACTTTTCTTTCGTTTGTGTTTTTATTTTTAATTTTAAGTGAAAAACATGTATTTTCAATCTTGTAAAGATTTTCATTTAAAATGAGAATACGTTTGGATTAATTAATAAAATTGTATTTTATATTAAATTGTGAAGTCAAATTAATATAACTCCAATAAAAGTACGTATGTATAAACATGCTTTTACTTTGGCCACTAGAAAAAAACAGGGTATCAGAGACCAAAATTTAGAGACGGAACAAAATCCGTCTTTATCAGAGACGGATTTAGAGACGGAATTTTTATTTATGATAAATTATTAATAACTTTTATTTTAGAGACGGATTTATAATTTTATTTTATGATAAATTATTAATAACTTTTATTTTAGGATTAATAACTCTAAATCCGTCTCTAAAACAAAAGTTATTAATAATTTATCATAAATAAGAATTCCGTCTCTAAATCCGTCTCTGATAAAGACGGATTTTGTTTCGTCTCTAAATTTTGGTCTCTGATACCCTGTTTTCTTGTAGTGTAAAGAAAGACAGAAAAAATAATAAGTAATATAAATTTTGAAATATTGAATAAGTTAGTTATTTTATAGATAAAAAATAGAAATTTACCTCCTTGTGTTTTTAAAAATGCAACAATTTAACCTCTATGATTTTAAAAAAGAAGCAATGTACCTACTTAGATAGAGAAGTAAATTGTTTCATTTTAAAAACAAAAAGAGGTAAATTGCTATTATTTTTTTATAAAGAGGTAATTTACTTATTTACAATATCAAAGGGGTAAATTGCATTAAACCCATTGAAATTGTAATGATATTTGGAATTTGTATTGAATTATAAATGATTCATTTGTTTTTATAAATGTTTATTATTACAGATGAATTTGAAATTTTGACATAGTAAGATATATTTTTTTTTTTCTTAAATCTCGCTTACTTCAATTTTAAATCGAAATGAAACGAATTATTATAGTAATTTACCTGTATTCAGTACGATATTTTGGAGTAACCAAATTTTTATTAATTATCGGAGGTTTCTAACTTTTTGATGTAGAACCATTTATGGCACATCTTTCAGGCTGGGGAAAACAAGACCATGGGGGCCAAAATAAAGCCCTTGAAAATACAGTTCACACTCCTCAACGGTTTTTGTCTCATTTACTTCTATGCTGACCACACCTCATGAATTTATGGAAGTGTTTGCAAGCATTTTAAAAAATATCTTTTTAACTTATATTTTTGAAAAGTATTTTTAAAATGTTTGGAATGTTGATTTCTACTTTTGAAACAGCTAAAAAAGTATTTTAGACAAAAAAATAGAAACACCTTCGTGATGCGGCTTAATTATTTATTTCATATAAAAAATATAAAGTTAATATTTATATAAATATGGTAACAAAATTGCGTCCACGACTCGACATGAAAAATATATTTTTTTTTAAAATAGTAAATTACAATAAATCATAATGTTAAAATTTTATTAATTAAAAAAATACACTTACTTATACAAATGTAATAGTTACAATTTTTTTTATGGAAATATAAAAAAATACAATTATCATGGACAATTCCGTATTGGCACATTTGATTGTTTTGAAAAATCTCCTCTTTCGTTTGCGATCAATCAATCTCGTTCTAAATACATGATATTTGATTTCGACCAGAACGTGTAGAGATATGAATAATAGTGTCGTGGATCAACTCAAATTCCGAAAAATTCTAATAATCTTCCAACTGCAAAGGTTCAAAAGATGTAAAATATGTATTTCTGTAAGCCATCAGATCATAATAATTCTTAACCATTGATGCAACATTAATATTGTATGCAACGCATACTTTCTGAGCGTGAGAGCAAGGGATGCCAAATTAAGTACACTTGCCGCATGAACATTCTCAGTCGGCAATTTTGACAACATAGGTGTTGAGTCCATGTCCAAACTAGCGTTTTGTAACGACCGAGGCGGACTGTTGAAAGTGATGGTATTTTGTGACCGTATGCTCAATAGATTTTTGTTGTCAACGTGTGAATATCTTGCATGGAGAATCCGTCCAGAGTTGGTTGTTGTTCAACATTACACGACTCTTCGCCTCCCTCTCATGAAAATAACGGATAGAATGTCTAAGCGTTATTTCAACTATTGTTGTCACTGGCAGGCGGCGAGTCCATTTTAAAACTCCATTGATGCATTTTGACATGTTAGTCGTAAAAATACCGCATTATCATCCACTATTATGAGAAGCTGTCCATTTTTTCTTGTTAATTTGGTCTAAGAATTCAAACGCATAAGTTTGCAACTCTTACTCTCTTTCATAATTCTATTGAACTTTCTGATTTGGTATTCAAAGCCAGCTCTCCAACAAAGATCCTTTAATACTATATTTTTGTAACAACTGTTTAAATTAAAACACACATTCCTCAAGCAATACTGGTGCACTCCATGAGGTAGCATAATGTCCAAACTTTCGCGTACTAATTTAATAATACCGGGGTGATGTCAGAAACAAGGCACATCCCACATCGCCCTTTTATAACATGTCTGCTCAATTGTTGAAGAAACCATTTCCAAGATGAATAGGATTTTTCATTGACAATTGCAAATGCGAGAGGAAGCCCCTGTTGATTCCCATCTATGGCAACTGCAATATTTTGTGCTTGTCCTTTATGTATAAATAGGTCTCATCTACAATACTAATTCTGCGATAGAATTGAAACCCTATGATACATGATTTGAACGCCCATAAGACGTATCCTATCACATATGTGCACCAGCTGACTGCTAGAAGGCTTTGTGTTCCCATTCAATAATAGTTCCTGCATTATATATTTAGAGAGCTCCCATGTATTTAGGTAGCTTTTGAAATAAGCTCTCTCATGTGTCATAAACAACTTCACGGGCCATCTTCAAACTGTACCATACCTTTTGGTATTGTATGCCATACCCTCTATGGCCCTTCATAGTTTGAATGACATGCTTTATTCCATATGCTGGGTTGCATTTTACCTATTCAAAAGCAAAAAAGCAACATAAGCTCTATCTATATTACAATGTTCAAGGGACATATAATTTAGAATACATATATGGTCCACCATATTCGATTATTGTCCAACGTCCAATCTTTAATATGGGAAAATGTTCTATGTATGAGAATATAAAATTTTTGTAAGTGCAAATCAACTGAAATTTGATGTGAGAAATGAAACAAACACAAATAGTATGTATACACTCAATTGTTCAAAAATCACGAAATTAAATTGGCAGTGTTGTCCTGGCATATCAGTTGTTACAGGTAACATTGAATTATTAAATTTGTAGATAAATATTTTTCTAAAGTAGTAACACAAGTTTATATTATTTTTGAGATTTTGGCCAAGTCACGTACCAGTCCTCTTTCCGTACTTGGTGTGGTCCCATTTTCATAATTAATGTTATCCAATAAAATGAAACTATGGTCAGAGTTGATGAGGAATTACCAATGGTCGAGAAGAAATTATGTAAGAGATCATCAAGAGAAGCAGCAAAAAATAATGTCGATAGTCAAGTTCAAACTTAATTTTTAAAGTTATAGAATTATAACTTTCAAACTTAATTTTCTAATTAGAGAAAGAATAATAAACAATGAAGAAGATAGTGAGATTAAATGGAAAGAGAAGAACACATATATATATAGAAAAAATTAGAACGGGCATAGAAACACATAAGTAGCCGTCAAAAAAGTAGTTGTTATGTAGCCTTCGAAATGTAGCAGTTAAAGATTATTTGGAATGGACTTAGTAACACAAGGAAAATAATTTAAAGGAGCCGTTCCAAATTGTACCTCATTTAGGAATATATTTTTCGAACTATCAATTTTGAAACACATTATGCAGCGTGTATAGGAACGGTTTGATTATGTCCGTTCCTACATCTAATATAGTATTCTAAATTGAGTTCCAATGATGTTTCGTCACCAATTTGGCACGGAATGTGGAACCGGTCTAGTAACTATTAGTTTGTAACTCAACTTGGGACGATTTTGGCGTGCCAAATTCATAACTCAAAAAAATATTCCACCTGACATCATCTTTTATATTCATTCCTCAACCGTTCCAAAACTAGGAACGGGGTTTGGAACTGGGGCTCTGACCGTGCCAAATCCCGCCTTTTTTTTGTAGTGTGAGTTCAATTTTGCTATTTCGGTTAGATGATTTTTGATAATTTAGTGTATCTGATTTTTCGTTAAATCTGAAAGTATATTATTATTTCTTATACTTGATCTTTATTAGTTTGTTCTCAAATTCAAATTATATTCTATGTCCTATTGAACTATTAATGTAAAAAAAAAAAAAAAACAATGAATGTTCTTTTTTTAAAAAAAAAAAAAAGATAGATTGTTAAGTGTATTAATATTATTTATTATTTAATATTATTTTTAAAATATTAATAATTATTTTGACATCACTGGTCTGACCACAATTGACCCAATCGTTGAACTAGTGATTCATAATCCACTTAATTTTCGGTTTGATGAACGGTTTGGATTTCAAAACATTGGTTGGAACTTTAATCTTCCATCAAGGTGTATCTGTGTCTTGATAGCATTAATGAGTGGGTGTTTCGACTTATTCTCGAATCAAAAGCTAAAATTTCTTTATCTCTACGACAAACGCCTTGATTTTTGCCTTGAACTCTGTGGATCTTTCTTGATTTACACTAATACGACAAACGCCTTGATTTTTGCCTTGAACTCTGTGGATCTTAGTTGATTTACACTAAAATGATTTTTGACACTTTTTGAGTACTTTCTTGCTTGTGTTTCACTTGTCTCTTCAATAGCGTCTTTTTCGTCTTCTTATCTCTTGGCTTGTTTATTCACTTATGTTTTGAGTTGTGTCATGAGTTATGTATTCAGTGGTTGGAGAAGTACCATTAATTATAGTTGTAAGGTGAAAGACTTTGTCAATCTAATGTGATTTAATTGAACCTTTGTATGATATTTGTTTTTTTAATTACAAGATGTGATCTAGAATTCAGAAATCATTGGTATTTGCTTCTTTTATTGACAAGAATTGCCTTAAATACTTCAATTATATATGGAAATATTTAATTTTATCAATTAACTAGTATTTTATACTATAAAAAATATAAAATTGAAGGGAAAACATACCGCACATATCAATATATAATTGGCCATAAATTTTGCATGTCCACGAAAAGATATCCAAATTCAACTTTCAAAATTAAGGTTTTTATTGATCATGAATTGTAATAGCCCCACACCATACATGTTCTATTCAAACATTTGTGACCAGGACTCCGACAAATTTCTTGATCAACCTAGCAGGCGATGGAGGAGCACCATGCCCATCTCCACCACGACTTGGACCACTTTCCTTTCTCCCTTCATACTTGATCAACCTAGCAGGCGAAGGAGGAGATCCATGCCCAGCTCCAGGACTTGGGACACTTGCCTTTCTCCCTTCATTCTTGATCAACCTAGCAGGCGATGGAGGAGAACCATGCCCAGCTCCAGGACTTGGGACACTTGCCTTTCTCCCTTCATTCTTGATCAACCTAGCAGGCGATGGAGGAGAACCATGCCCAGCTCCAGGACTTGGGACACTTGCCTTTCTCCCTTCATTCTTGATCAACCTAGCAGGCGATGGAGGAGAACCATGCCCAGCTCCAGGACTTGGGACACTTGCCTTTCTCCCTTCATTCTTGATCAACCTAGCAGGCGATGGAGGAGAACCATGCCCAGCTCCAGGACTTGGGACACTTGCCTTTCTCCCTTCATTCTTGATCAACCCAGCAGGCGACGGAAGAGGACCATGCCCAGCTCCACCACGACTTGGGACACTTGCCTTTTGCCCTTCATTGAGTAGCTCATTTGAAATCATGTTAATTGGTATAGCATGACGATGTTTTTCATCGTGAAGCCACGCCTCGTTCACGAAAACAAAAGAGCTTAAGAGAAGAACAAAAACACAACACACAAGAGTTTTCATACATTCCGCCATTTCTTGAGAATTAGCAGAAGTATGCTTCTGTCGCAGAAGGTAGTTGTTGCTTAATTTATACACAGGGATCATAATTACGGAGAATGAACGTAAATTTATCATAATGAGAATAATGTAAATTTACCAATACTAATTATGTAGATCGTGAGTGATTTAATATACATACTTATTACACCTGCATAATTAGTTGATACATATTATGTGAATTAAAAGAAAAAGAGAAAATCCTTACCTTTTTAGGCATTTTATTAATGATTTTGTTGCAATTTTCATCTAGCAATTATAGGTGTTTATTACAATATGATTATAATGAAAATAAATGTAAATTTATCTTAACACTGATTATGTAGATTTTGAAATCATTTTGAGTGAGTTAGTGTTTCATTTATATATATATATTGCAACTGAACAAGTTAGTTGATACGTATTTATGTCAATTAAGGGAAAAAGTGAAAAGCATTATTAGGGTAAATTACAACGACCTCCCCTAAAAATTGATATAATTATAAATATTTCTCATTATTTAAAAAATTACAAATACCCCCTGATATTTAATAAAATTATATAATCCTTGAATAGAGAATGATCGGCAATTCCAACGACATAAAATACGAGAATGTGTAACGGTTTGCGCATTAAGCAAAGATTCACTTCCACAGCTCACTTCAAGCCAATGGACAAGTGGAGATCACTAATCGCACATTACTACAAGGAATAAAGAAAAGATAAGAACGAACTGGAGGAAACTAGGAAGAAAAATTAAACAGTGTCCTCTGAGCTTACCGAACTACCCCTCTCTAGTATACGATCCAGAAGCTATCATCCCCACCAAAATAGGGATGCCTCATCACAGTGTCATACACTACTCAGAGGAAAATAACAATAACCTCCTTAAAGAAAGTCTAGGTCTTATCGAAGAAACAAGCAAAAAAACCTTGCTTCATATGTGGCAAGTATAAAAGCATGATTGATCAATGCCCACAACAAAATATTGAAAGCTCGAAGCTTTCAAGTAGATTGGTATTGCGAAGCATGGATACTTTGAAGCCGATCGAAAAATTATATCACAACTAGGAAGGACCATACAAAATCACAAGGATAATAGGTCATGGAGCTTATGAATTAAAAGATCCTAAGGAATGCCCCCTAAAACGACTATGGAATATACATAACCTCAAGAGGTTTTACGTTTGAATTTGTGCAGACCTCCCTCCCAACCTTCTCATCTCTCTCATAAATAAGCCTTAGTTTCCAAGCCTGCATCCCTTTTAGAAATAACCCCTGGTCTCCAGGTAGGCATTCCTCTCGAAAATAAGCCTTGGCCTCTAGGCAGGCATCCCTCTTGAAAATAAGCCCTATTCTCCAGGCAGGCATCCCTCTCAGAAATAAGCCCTACCCTCCAAGAACGGATTGCTCTTAGAAATAAGCCTCAACAAACCCTGTCGCTCAGGCAGACACACTAAAAATAAACAAAAAAAGAGAGTGGGAAGCCCTATGTATAAACAGGCCCGATCCTTATTCTCAAACCCTATCATCTGAGATAGGCTCTCATCTAAGAAGTAGGCGTGGCCCCCAACAGAGGTCCATCAAAGCCCAATAGGGGTAGCAGTTCAAAATCATTACAGTACATAATTCTACAATCAAGAAACTTCTCATTACAATCATTTTCTTTCTCTACAATATATGCAGGAGAAAAGCCTTTAAGATAGGAATATAGTAACTCAATAGAGTATATGGAGGCCAAGCCCTCAAAGCAAGTATAGCAAAGAAAACGCAAAATCCTTTAAAAAGTCCCTAGCCAAACACGCCCATGAGAGAAAAAGCAAGCATATTGTTTCTTCCCCATCTCGTGATGGAGGAAAAGAAAGCAAGTAAAAATTGTTTCTTCTCCATTTCATGGTGGAGGGGAAGGGGGCGGCATCATAGCCAAAGAAAAATTATTCAAGGGAAGGGGGTACAATCACTTCTCTGACCCCACACGCGGGGTTTTCTCATCACTCTACATGGGCTCTGGCTCCGACAAGGAGGGAGCTCCTTTAGCAGTGGGCTCCTTAAATGGAGCAGAGGCGTCTTTAGCATTAGCTCCGAAGGACCTCCCTCTGGGATTTCCACTTTCATCGCCTATTGCACACCAACTTAGGGAACTGGACTCCGCACTTCTTCCTCAACCACCCCAAGTACATGGTATAAATCTTCATCTCGAAAGTATTTGGTGTATATCTTAGATAACTGGGAGAAACTCTCATTAAGAAGGTACAAAAGACGAGCACCCCTATTACCTAAATCAATTAGGAATGGTGTCTCAATAGCGGGAGGAGGAAGTACAACCTAAGGGAGAGAAAGAAGCTCCCCCACAACACCGACGCCTGAAGTCATGAAAAACAACAAGTCCAAATGGAAGAAAGAATAATTTAAAAGACACAACTAAAGCATCAAGACCACTCACTTTAGCTACATACGAATGCAGCATTTTCTCTAAATTCTCCTTCGGTAAGGGGGACAGAAAGAATTTGTCCTCGGGGTAGACACCCCTTTCAAGTATTTAGAGACAAAGAAGGACTCCCCCTCCCTCTCCCACTCGAGAGACTAGCCCGTATAAAGGCTACCATCAGGAGGAGGATGCTGGGGCTTAGTGGAAGAACCCCCTAAGTCTCCAAGACAAGCAGGAGGCCTAGTAGTCGAGCACATAGGTGCAGAAGCAGGCACCCCTGGAGAAAGATTTCCTAAAGAATTCACCCTGACCCACTTAGAAGACGCTCCTAGTGTGGCTGAAGCAGGCATCTTCCCCTTAGATTCACTTGAGGCAGAAGTCCCCTTAGGGGCCATCGAGGAAAGGGTAGCAGCAAAACAATCCCCTAGGCTCCAGGAAGCATGATCGTAAAGCTGCTTGTCAAACATTATGCTCTCTGGAAGAAACAAAATCAGTAAAAAAATCAAACCACTGAAAATTCAAAAAGCAAAAGATAGAAAAACAATAAAATACCCAAAGGTTCCCCCAAAAGGGTGACATGGGGACTCAATCCAAATTGATGAAAGAGCCTCTCATCTATCGAGCCCTGACAATCATAAGGTTGTTCATTCAAATCCTCTATGAGGAGAGAAAATGAAAAATCCTATTGTTTGTAGCAAAAGGAGAAGCAGAAGGGATATAGTAAGTCGACCTATGGGGGAAAGCCCAAGGGTAGGAGGAAGAACATAGAGAAAACTATCCCTCCAAGATTTAAAGGAGTAGGGAGCAGGAAATAAGCGCACCCCCTCGGCCAAGGGTGAAGTGAAAGACTCCAGGCTCCAATCTTTTCAATTAAAAATAATGGAAAAGAAATCCTGCCAGTAGTAGGAGCGCTATTAAAACCAACAACTATAGCGAAAACTAGCCAACAAAAGAAAGGATTTAGGAGCCAACTGATTCAGGGGGACTTGGAAAAGACAAGCAACCTCCTCATAGAAGTCTAGGATAGGGAAGCGGAGGCTAGCACGGAGTTAGGTGATGAAAAAACACAAGCAATTAGGGAATAGGGACTCAGGCCAACTATAAGGGGAAGGAACATAAATAATGTACTCAGGAAGAATCCCATAGTCCTCCACGAAATGGTGAACCTCAACTAGTTAGAGAGAAATAGGGGCTTAGTCCCCCATGGTTGGGCCAATAGTCCTCCCTCCCTCATCTTTCGTCTCTCCTTGTTCTTCCCTCTCTTCCTCTCTAGGGGAAGAACCCTCCTCATCCTTAATTTTCCCCGCGTCCTCTTCTTCCTCCTCTGAAGACTCATCCAGCAAACAATGGAGAGTTGCAGTGGCTTGGCTCAGGCTCCACTTTCTAGCCCTACTAAAGGAACGAGCCAGGGCCCATCTTCCCAGAAATGGCCTTAGAGAGACTCTCATCGGCTAGTCTTTCACCTACAAAAACGTAAAGACTCATATGAATAATCCATAGATAAAATAGAAAAATATATATTAAAGAAAAAGAAGAAGAAGAAGAGAAGAAAACTCAAAGGGAAGGGGAAGAAGATAGGGACAAAAGACTTATGAAAATAAGGAAGAGCCTCAAATGCTAAAAAGAAAAACACTCTCCATTAAGCAAAATGGGTGGTTAAGACACCCTCAACCCAAGTAACTGCCCCTCATTGGGCGGTTACCGAGGAAGTGGGGCACTTGCAGGGGCGGTTACCATTATACCCTTTGGAACATGAAACAATGAGCAAGCAAGCGTCTACAAGACCAACAAACTCCTACACGTCTCTCCAACCAACAAAATAAGAATGCTTAGGATGCTTATCCATTGGCAATCGCCTCTTAGACCCTCTACGAGACTAGATCCCTCACCACTCTCCTTCTTATTTACAACTTTTTTCATACTTCATTATTTCTTGCTCATATTTTTTTACTATTTTAATATTGGATACTGGCTTAAGTATCGGAGTGCTAAAATTACTTTTGCAGGTTCCCATCATCAAGCTTGTAGGAAAATTTAGCCCATCAAAGAGCTCAAGTCCATCAAAAAGTTGACCCACGTGTTTTTTACACCAGTTTTGACATATTATACGACATTCAAAGTAATTTTTTTATTTTTGAACACAAATAAGTACCTAAGTTAAGATATAATATTATTGATATATGTTCATAATATGAAATGATTTTGTCTATTCATAGTTGTCAGTATTGTCCTGATGTTATTGTGATCCAATATTGTTATACTGCATTGATCAATTGTACCACTCAATTTTAAATCGAACCGTTAAATATGATTTATTTTACATAACTTTCATTAGCTGAAGTTTTGGACCCATCCATTTCATAGTTGTGGAGAAATCTTATTTGGGATGTCGAATTAGTTGTTTAGACCAGTGCATCATACAATTAGACCATTTGATTTGAAATCGAAACGTTAGATACGATCAAACAGACAAAATCTAGCAAGCGCCAAATTTTGGTATAAATCTACCTCACAAATGTTATGATATCATGGCAAGAACATAAGATTGATAAATCTCTCAGCTTTTGCAACAACCTTCTCCCACATTTTTTTTCAAAACTTGCCCCCAAAAATAGTTTGGAACAGACTTGGCTATAAAAATTGTTACAAATGTTAAATTTCCCCCAAATTTGTCATTCGGGGCCAAATATATTTTTATCTGAAATGGATCATGGAACGATTTTTATCAATAAAACCATTACAAAACTTGAAATTTCCTCTCAAATTTTAGCCTCCCCCAAATATTATCCTTTTTGGAATGGCTTTGCTGACAGAATTTGGAAATCAATCTGTTTCTTTTGTTTTTTTTTTTGGGGGGGGGGGGGGGGGGGGGTTGGGGGGGGGGGGGGGAGGGAGGGTTATTTTTAGTAATTGGTCTAACGGTTATATCCAATCTTACGTCAGCCATTAAAATTTCAAAAAGTCAATATAAAAGTCATTTCAAAAGTCGAATGTGTAAAAATTAGAATTTTCCAGAACAATGTCTTTCGAAAAAATCTTACCATTTTGCTCGTTACAAAAAGTGAAAACAAATTTATAATATAACGGGATGACGCTATCAGGACAAATTCATTCCAAGTCATTAGAAAATCCATCCCCAATTGAAACGGAATACACCCGTTCCAAATGCAGTAATTTTTTGTAGTCGATTTCTATATACTAACTAAAAAATCATAAATTTTAGGTACTATTCGTTTTTAATGAAAATTTTATAGTAATTCAAAATTAAGTTTTAGACAATGGTTGTAATAATCATATTTTATGAGATATAAATAATAATGATATTTTCATCTTAAAAATTTTGATCCATGTTATGAGGTGGTTTTTAGTTATTTATTATAGTTTAGCAGGGTGACGGGGACCATAAGTATACTTAAGGGGTGGAAAGTATTATTAATGATTGCTAAAATATGTATGAGTCACTAGCAAGTACACTAACTATCAAGTATACATAAATATTGATCCCATGAGAATTTCAATGAAAAAATTACTGGAGCTATGACTAATCAGAGATTATTTTGAATTATCAAGAATCAAGTGATGGATTACAACTACAAAAAATAACCACTAATTAAAATAATCAAACGAACGTGTTGGAAAAGATTTGATAATGAGAAAGATGTTAAGGCTATAGATCCACCTAATCAATACAATAATGCGAAATTTAACAGATTAATCTATCAAGTAAGGTTCTTCCCAAGTTAATTCGATATACTATCTCAAGCTATACCAAACCTATTATTATCAAGAAAATAGTGGATCTCTCCAATCTAAGACTTGTAACAATAATGCATTAAGATCTGTGAACAACCTGTGCAACCAGATGAATCATGTCTATGTGTGCCAAAGCTTTCTAAAAGCCTTAACAAAAGTAAATTAGTTCATCCTATCTAGACCAAATACAAAGAAGAGAAGAAATATAGAAGATTTCATGGTGTCGAAAGTTGGGCGTGAACGGTCAGTCACTACAGCGCCGAATCTTGCTCCTCCACTCGTCTTCTCGTCTTCTTCTCCGTATTTTCAGAAAAAAGATCCCTTCTTCTTATCTCCTTTCTTCTTTTTATGCTAGTTCCTCAATTGGTAGGAGGGATAAGGAATTGCATTCAATCAACACTTCGTTTCTTTCCTTTTTAGTTCTATTCCTACCAAGCTTCTCAAAATATTTTACAAGACAATAAAATAGCTACACAACATATTTCATCTAAGCACTCAACTTGTGAAGTTTTAATCTCTGCTTACTGCATGTTTGATAACCCATGAGTACAGGGAAAAGTAACACCAGTTTCTGTTTTGCGAATTTCTAATAACCCACGAGTCACAGGTTATTCTGACAGCACTGCTTTTGGAATATTTTCTTTTTTTCACAATTTAGTCATTTTCTTGCAATTCTTTTTCCTCCCATGAAAACACTTAAAATGTCATAAATACACCCAAAAATAAGTATAATATCACAAAAATATAGGAATATCAATAAAAAAATACATCATATACTTTTCCCTAATCAATTAATTCATTAAAAATCAACATCAATAGCCCTTGCAAATTGAAGTTAATCATGCTTATGGATCTATACTACTACAGAAAAGAACTATGTTGTGACTCATCAACTCTTATTTTCTTTTTTTTCTTTAGAGTGAAAGAGTCATATCAACTTTTAAATATTCAAATATTTATCTTTTTGGTTTATTCCATCCGTTTAATAAAATTGAATCATAATAGTAATTTTAATATTTTTAATAAATTAATTCAATAACACTCAACTTTTCACACATTTTATATTTTGAAATACTATTTCAATGTTGATCACCAACTCGTCAATAAAAAATTAATTATTTATAATTTTTAAATATTTTGAACACATTACATGTGCCTCTAGTACAATTAAGTAATAACTCATCCAACTAATCATTTAATACTTCAAGAAAATTAGAAAATTACACCAACCTACACTTAATTATTCAAACACTTCCATACTTGAATCAAAGAATAAGAAATCTCAATATAATAAAAAAGAAATAAAAGAATATCTTATCTTCTCTCAAACCAAAACCTAAAAAGAGCTAGTGAACTAGTGTCCATCTCCAGGGCTCGGACCGGATTTCTTGATTCCGCCTAGAGTTAGAGCTGTCGTTGTCTCATGTCCCTCCCCACGGTCACTCGGCCCTCCGGTTTTCACTGCCTCCACATACAAATCGTCCAGAACTTTCATGATCTGTATTTCGATGGAGTTCTGATGCTCGACAGGTTTTAGCAGACGTGCTTTGCCATGGAAAGAGACAGAACTTAGAACAACAACAACAACAACATAGAACAATGTGAGAGATTTTAGACCTTTGGCCATCACTAAAACAGATTCTTGGAGAGTCTTGAATTCTACTAAGTTACTTAACTAGAAGATGATGAGAACAAGAATGTATTAGTTTATGAGAATGGAGATGGGGATTCCAGTATATTTATAGACTGCCCGAATGCAGCACGAAGCTGGTTTTGGAATGCAAAATTTGACTGTATAATTTTCAACTCTGGAAAGGGTTTTTGATTGTGATCAGGTTTCGCCGGCGGACCTGGAATTGTCTGCTGCGGAAATTAAGAAAACTAGGAATTTTGACATGAATCTTAAGGCAGCAAAGCGTATTAGAGTCGAAGTCCAACTCTGCTTCTAAAAAAGAATCGAAGTCCAACTTTGAATATCAATTGTCAAGCCTTCGAATTCTATAAGTCCACCACATATAGTATTATTTGAATAGAGTGGCATGGTGGGATCAACGTCTGGAATTTTCGGTGACCTTTTCCTCTTTCTTTTCACATTTACGGCCACACGTAATTGCCTACGTATTATATAAGGAAAATAATATTTTTGATATCATACTTTAGGTCCGTTGCACTTTTAGTCTCTTACATTACGATCATTTTCACTTTTAGTTCCATTTATTACAAAATCAGCACTTTTAGTTCTGTAATTTATAAAAATTAGTATTTTTTATTCACATTTACTTTTCGTTCTACAATTTAATAGTGTGGCACGTGCCATTTAAGTATTTTTTACCGGAAGAAAAATTGGTCCTTCTCCCCAAAAGTAGCATATGAATGCTTCATTTGGCCTTCTTGATTTACTTGGGTGGAAGACATGATTTTTGTGTTGCTTCTACTTGGTTTCAAGTTACAGAAATATGGGAAGTGTGGGATTCAATTTTTATGAGTGAATTTGTGAGAGAAGAGAGAAATCCTCCTTTTTTTACCTTAATCTATTTCAAGATTTATTTTTTTCCCTCAAATGTATTTATACTTCCTCCAAAAAATGGTCCTAAGCGCAAAGCGCGTCAATTTTTCTTCCAATCAAAAATATTTAACGGACACATATCTACTTCAATAAATTGTAAACGAAAAAATGGATGAAAACCAAATGCAAAACATGCAAATTCCGTAATAAATGGACCAAATGTAAAGTTAGGATAAAAAAATGCTATTTCACCTATTATAGATGTTGCGACAGTATCAGTAAATGTTAAGAAAATCATACAAAATGGATAGATAAGACGCCTATATAAAATTAATAAAATATAAGCACATATATTGTAATTCATTATTATTTCGAAGAATATTAGATTCATATGAGATAATAATTTATATATAATAAAATAGAATCATTAAAGTTAACTAATTAAGCCTCATTTTTTGCATAGATGTGGCAACTTTAATGAGCTTCATTCTCCCAAATGAATTTTTACAAATTTTAAACTAAAAGGGAAAAAATAATTAGTGTTAATTTAAAAGAATCTAATCAATATTATATGTTTATCTATTCTTTTTAAATATGTAAAAACATCACTACCTAAAAAAAGGTCATTTTTTGGGACTAATTTGAAAAAAAAATGCTACGGGTAATGGCCCATCATTGTCAACAGTGTTGGAAAAGTTTTGCAAGGAACAAAACAAATCCGTCTCAAACTTGATGTGTAGCACCCCTTACTCGCTACATCTAATTATTACTGTTTCATTCTTTCTTTAATTAGAACTCATTTTATAAGTAATTCTCTTTCAACTCGTAAAATAAATTCTAATTTATTAATATAATATATATATACATATATCACAAAAGGTATTAGATATCACCAAAAGTTTATATTTACCCTCACTAAATGTCCTCATATACATAACCTCAAGAAAAATCATACCATAACTTTAAATACAAATCCCGATAAAAGACCAAAATATTTAACAACCCAAAAATTAAAAACTCTGGCTTCAGATGTCACCGCTGACCCACCTAATAAAGACGAGGGCACCGCTCAAAGTCCAATGTGGCTAATCAGTATGACCTATTTTCTGAAAAGTACGTGACAAGGAATGAGGTGCCTACTCAATAAGTATAGCTGATCAGTTTATATATATACACAGGCAACAATTTCACGTACATGCAGTCACATTGACTAACAGCCATTATCAATAGTAACATCAAATATAAGCAGTAATACCTACTCACAATTATAAATCAATTTATGACACAATATTCGACATTATCGTTTATTAGTTAAGGGCCCCACTTACTCTAATTGGTATACAGCAGTTAATGGTTTCGCCGGCCATCATCATATCATATACAGCACAGGATACCCATTGTGTGATATCCCCACACTCTTTTACTCCAACTGTGTAGCAATATAGCACAGGACATCACAACAAATATGGTACCCCCACACCACCCCAATGTGTAGCTAATAGCACAGGATATTCCCCGTTGCCCCGAAATACCCCGGTACCCTACGCGCCATGGTACCTAGCTTAAATCATATATTTTTTTCATATCTTATTATCAATCACATTATCATCAATCACATTTTCATAAACCATTGACTGTGTTCCCAACAAGGTAAGCCTCATCTTTTATTTCAACCCACAATCGTCATTCTATTCTTTATAATAATCACTTCCTCAATAACAACTCCCAATTTGATTTCATCAACAATCAATTATATGATTTTCACATAATCATATCCCGCATATCTCTACATTACCATCACATATCACATAGTAACAATTTCACCAATATTAAGGTAATCTAATAAATAATCCACAACTAATTATATAACCAATCAATATACGAAAGCCACGCATAATAATATAAAGCCAAGTCCACGTTCGCATCCAAGAAACCAATATATATAATATATTCAATACTATACATACGTATATATATATATATCCAATTAGCTATACTTACCTTATATCCAAAATGCTTCGGTTTCACGAGGGACTGCTCAACCCTCTATTTTGTCGTCACGTCCTATAATAGAATATTATACGGATAATCAATATATTTAATTTACCAAATAATTCATAAGAATTCACTTAATCAAACCCCTTATATATTTATAACTATCATTTTTAATAACATTCGTAAATTATATTACCACTGAAACCTCATTTTCTCTCTTTCATAACATAATATTCTTTAAATATAACTTTTTGAAATATTTCTATGAATTTTCTGTCAATTTATCGTTGCTATACAATTTAATTAAGCAATAATACATAGAATTACATATTTGGTTCATCATTCCGATGGAATTATGTAAATTAGCTATAATAATAATTAAATCTAACAAATCAAATAATTTAATTGCCCAACTATATCATTTTTATAGCAACTGTGATATTTAATTTGGCACTAATTTAAATAGCCAAAATCATAAAATACTCCGATTAAATAGTTCACCGCTCAATATAATCAATATTTAATAAACGGACTAATTAAATAATATAATTATATAAATTAATAAAAATTAAATTACAATTTCCGTACCTCTATTTTTCCGAAAATGTGTGTGTGCGTCTGGTGTGTGTGTTAAATATGAGTGTGTGTTTTGTGAGAGTGTGTGTTAATGTGTGAATGTTAATTAACATACATATATATATTGGATGATTGGTGAGGCGGTGGCAGCACGTGGCACGGCCCACCATCTTATTTTCTTTTTTTTTTTATGCTTTTTAAATAATTACTTTTCTTGCTTTCTAATTTTCTTAATTAATATAATTTGCTCCCAAATTTTATAACGAATTTCAATTTAATCCGTTCAAGTTTTATTATATCCCAAATTCAATCTATAATTTATTTATTAATTAAATTTAAATTTTTAATAATTACCAGTTAGTCTCCCAATTACGTAAAAAATTCTACGGACGTCACATGATGTGGACTTGAGACAGGCCTATCTCACCATCAAAAATATTGTTCCATGGACAAATTATATATAGTTGAATTACTTTTGCAACAGGTTTGTGACGATATTCACAATGGTATTTGCATAACTATTTTTCAACATTTTTTGAGACGTACACCCATCTCAATCTTGTCTTAGAATCATGCATAGTTTTTGGTTTCATTTTTGGTTCGTCTTCGAGATGGGTCAAAATATGGTAAATATTTGCTTTGATTTGTTTTAGAAATTTTGGTAGTGTTTTGAGATGTTTTGAAACAGTGCCTCATTTATTTTTGGTCAAAATAATTTTCCACTAATTATAGGCCCTACAATTAAAAAAATTATATATATACTCATACATATATATAAATATATATAAAAGAGACATAATTTGACAATGAACATTAGTTTTGTTTCCCACTAAACAATATCAAACATACCATACTTATTTTTCTCTCTCTATCTCCACAGAATATACCAAAATAAGTTAAAAATAAAACCAAAGGTAGTGGGGTCTAGGTGCTTTTCTTCTAGTCTTCAAGGCTCTTTATTTTGGGAGCGTATATGATACTTGGGCTCCGGGAGGGGGAGATGTAAGAAAAATTACCAAGTTGACCCTTAGCCCAAGTATTATATTTGGTTATTTACTAAAATCCCCCTTTGGAGGGGAAGGGTGGATTGTTAGTGTGGACGATTTAGAAGATATAATTGGAGAACATGTATGGTTAGGTTCCATTTGTATACTTGGTGGAATCTGGCATATCTTAACTAAACTCTTCGCGTGGGCTTGACGCGCCCTTGTATGGTCTGGAGAGGCTTACTTATCTTATAGTTTAGGGGCTTTATCCGTCACAACAGTATTTGCATAACTATTTTTCAACACCTTTTGAGACGTACACCCATCTCAATCTTGTCACAAATTTTGAGATGGGTTTCCGTCGCAAGAATCCAAAGAGTAGGATAAATTTAAGACGCATTATGCAGCGACAGGTTTTGAGACAACTTTTGTAACATATTTTTGTCGCATTTTGGGCTACTTTGCACCAGCTTCTAAACTTCCTAACAAGTTTTATGTTTATATGTTGTTAACTTTTGTAAAGGTTCTGGTTGCAAAATTATAAATTGAATTATTTCACTTAGTTTAATATCAAATTAGTTTATTTTCAATATTTTGATAAATTAATTTTCTTATCCATTTAGTCCATAAAAAATTGTAGAAAATTTTACAAAATAAATAAAATCATTTCATAATATACAAGGGTATTTTTTATCTAATCACTACAAAAATATATGAAAATTAGATGACAACTAATAGAATGCGCTACTTGATGGACAAATGTTAGAGAATATTGAAAATTTATTAAATATTAATATTATGTCAAACGTTAAAAGAACAAGTTGTAATTCAATACATAAATTATAAATTCAAATCTCATAAATATAAGAACATATTTAATTTTTAGTATCTTTTTATTTTTAATTTCTTTAATAATTAAAAAATATCAATCTTTAATAAATATATATTTAATATAATCATCTACACTTTATTATTAAGTGAGAGTATCTTTTAGTGTCTTACTTAATTCTATTATTTATTTTTAATTAAAATTTTAAGTTAATTAATTATTTTTAACTTCTTCATTAATTATGATTTCATAACTACCCTGTGCTAGTTTTTTCTTTTCCTGCATTTTTTATTTCTCGAATATTATTTATTGTCTTTGTTTGTCAATACTTTTGTATAAATCACAATAGTTATATCGACTTATTACATAACATTAGGCACTTTTTTACTCTACAAAATGTGATACCATAATGTATATAAATATTTTATTTTAATTTATTTTTAAAAATAATTATGCACATATGCCACACTTACTAATATCTATTATAAAAATCCTAAATACACATCACCTCGGATTTCGCGCATTTGATGTCGGGTCTCGAGATTCACACAGTTGGGTCCTCTCATTAACACTTATTGAAGATTTTCCTTTGATGGGGCATGTGAGATACCATAAAATTTTGAAATAATTACACTTCTTTTTTTTTAGATTTAGTATAGTTATATACAAAATTTTCAAATTTTTAGATTTAGTATAGTTATATATAAATTTCATAATTGAAAAATTACGTTAAGCACTTTTGAAATTCACTTTTGTCTAATAAATAAGTTTTTTCGCTAGTCAAAATTCACCTAATTTGTTGATATAATAAAAATTTACATTTACCCTCAATTGACTAATGATTAATTTATTGTGGATCAAATAAATCTTTTCATGGTCAAATTACCGTCATACATATCTACACACGTCAATGCATGTGAAGAGGTATTTTTCACCATTATAAAAATAGTTTAGTCGGAAAGAATATATTGACTTCCAATAAATTAGTAATAAGTCAGTTGAGTGTAAATATCAATTTTCATTAAATTTTCTTGTTAATATTAGCAAATTTAGTTAATTTTCACTGAAGAATGGATCCATTTGTTAGACAGATGCAAACTTCAGGAGTGCTAGATGTAATTTTTCAAACGACCTCTGCTGAAATTTGGCATAATTACGAATATCTCCCCATTGTTTGAAATATTATAAATACCCTCCTCAAACAACAAATTATTACATAGCACATAATCGGTGAATGGGCATTACTTTTTTAGCCTTGTTAATTTTTTTAAAAATATATTTAAAAAATAATAAAAAAAATGTGAGATTGAGCAAAATAAATAATTCATGTGGAACATTAGTTCATAAATAGAAAATAATAAAATATATAAAATTATAATTTATAATCTCAAAGGGCATGTTGGTCCGTCCACCAAAAAAAATTGAATGAAAGCTAATAGATGGACTCATTGTTAAACAAGCGTTAAAATTAGAGGATATTTGTAATTTTTTAAACTATAAGGAGATATTTATAATTATGTTAAATCTCAATAAAGGTGATTGTAATTTACCCTATTTATTATATATGTATCATATTATTTATTACTTTACTTTTGATTGAAATTCTTCATTTATTAACTATTTTTCTATAGGTAAAAATATTTTTTTTAATCAAAAAATATTTTGATAATAATTCAATATGCAAAATTCTAATATATTTTTAGAATTGTATATTTATTCATAGAATAAGGGACAACTTTGTCCAACAAATAAATTTAACTGGAATAAGACTTATAACTTATTAAAATGCTACTTCACCAATAGTTGAGGAGCCAAAGTGTAATTAACCCTTTTTTATTAATAATAATGACTATTATTAATGGCTATAGCACTTCTTGTTACTCTGATTTGCAACATACGTTTGTGCATATTCCAATCTTCCAATCAATCAGACCATCCACTCTGTTCATCCGATTGATCTCTCATCTAACCTTTTTAGCCGATTCAACTAATCATACCACTGACCCAATGACTATAGATCAAATCCTTTTACCCAATTTAACCGATTAAACGCAATATTCAACCAATCATACCACTGACCCAATGATTATAGATCAAATCCTTTTACCCAATTTAACCGATCAAACCACTGGATAACTAATAATTTGTCCAATTCCATCTCTAATATAATATTTTTTAAATCAAACCATTGGCCCAATAACTGATGATTTGTATGGTTCCATCTCTTATCTGATCTTTTTTAGATGATTCAACCCATCTAACCCTCAACCCAATGGCCATTGATTTGCCTAATTCAATCTCTAATCGATGTTTCAGACAATTCAACCAATCAAACCATTGACCCAATGATGAACAAGTTGTCCAATCAAACCATTGACCCAATGGTCAATAATTTGTCCGATCTAATTTTAAAAAATGTGTACATCACTTCTTGATATTCTGATTTGCAACACAGTTGGAGACTAGGAGCTTATTAATGCTCAAGCATTCTTCATTTCAGAAAACACAATACACGATCAGGGCTGGTACAATCTGTAGTTATTGATAGACGTTGCAAACTTAATTGCACACTTAGTCCTTAAATAAAGTCGATTTGACCAAAATGTACCATGAGACGCTAAATAAATCACAAGACTAAATGTATACTCACGCCCATCAAAGATCAAGTTTCAGGACACTCGTTGTTATAGGATTAAAAGTGTAACTTTGCCTGCAACGGTTATAGGCCAGTGGTATATAAATGAAGCATTTTATAACAATCAGAATCAAACTACTGCTAAAAGGAGAAAATTGGAAGTCAACATTAAGAATTTAGACATGATACAGAGTCAAAAGATGGCCGAGCTCTCTATACATCACCAACATTCTTCCTCTAACATAGTCCTCTAGTTATTGTAGTATTAGTACATTCCAAATAATCCTCTATTAATAGACATACATAAACTTCTTTGGCAAGAGGTGTCTTACCAATTCCTGACATCGCAACCGTTGACACAATTTAGAAATTAGGTTGAATACCCTCTAAACACAACTTTAAGTTTAATCAAATCATTGTCTAATCCAACAATTTTCGCAACTTCTTTCCACCAAAATGATCAGTTCTTTAATGAAAGATAGCATTTTTTTTCTTCAAATATGCAAACAAAATAGTCTCACTTCCTTAATCAGGTAGTGTCATTTAGTAACTGATCTCATCTCCAATAGTTCGGGTGGAAAGAATTCAAAAATTACTAGATTAGATAAAGATCTGATTAAAATCAAAGATATACTTACAGAATATTCAACTTGACTCCAAATTGTCTCAATAGTTGGGATGGCAGGTATTGGTAAGACCACTCTTGCCAAAGGAGTTTGTGTATATCTGTCAAATGTAGGACCAAACGGATGTAATAATACAAGTAATTCATTAGAGTACAGTAATTGCACATATATATACAATCGCCCCAAATATTACAAGCAGGAAACTAAACTTGAAAGTTTGAAAAAGAAAAAGAACATCGTCAAGGGAACCAATGAGATGCAATAATTTCTCATTTGCTCCGATTAAAACTCATCTTTTCAAAGTACTTAATCGAGAGCAAAGATAGTGAAAGATTGACCTCATCCTTACCCCAGCGAGCCTTAGATCTGGGAGCACCTGGCGGCGCCGCCGGAGCTAAAGGAAGGCAAGGCCACGTGGAAACAGCAGCCGGCGCTGAAGACGTAGAAGAAGTGGGTTTCAGCAGCGGCCAGAGGTGGCTCGAGTACAGGCGGCGGAAGCCGCCCAGAGCCAACACGACGGCGCGCAGCTGGATCGGGCTGCGGTGGTAGTGCTTCGTGCAGATCAACTCCCACAGCCGCTCGTCGTGCGCCGTCCGCTTCCACTGCCGGCTAACGCACGCAGCCTTGGCTAGAGTGCGACCATCGTCCACATGCCGCAGCACCTCGTACAAGAGATTTTCGTCCAGCAACACTGCCTCTGCTTCCTTTGACATTTCTTCCTCTTCGTCTTCTTTACCTTCCGGCTTGATCTTCTTGTTCGCATCATTGTCGCCGGGATGAGTGTACACGGCCGCCGCGGAGTTAGAGCCGCCGTCGGCGAGGGGGCGCTTCATCCGTAGATCTGGAAGTGCTGCGGATGAAGATTAGGGGTTCGGGGCCTTATTTATTGGGGTGATTTGTTGAGCTGAAGGGGATTGATGAATTAGGTTTTTCGATAAGGTCAAGATTGGAAATGATGCTTTTGGTGGTATTAGGTGGAAATTGACGTCTTTATCCCTGAGACATAAATTTCCAAACTGTTTGATCCCTACATTTTACACTAATTACAAAAGAAACCCAGACTTAGGATTAGAAAATTAGGCTATATTAGATGGCTATGCAACTAGGGATCGCAACGAGTCGAGCTCGATCATTTTTGTCGAGCTCGAGCTCGACTCCTATATGTTGAGCTCGAGCTCAAATTATTTTTTATTTTGTTTTTTTGTTTTTTGTTTATTATTATTATTATTATTATTATTATTATTATTATTATTATTATTATTATTATTATTATAAATTATGAAAATCACCAATTTTTTATATAAATTTATAAATAATAAAATAAATTGTGTAATGCAAACTATATTATTGTTATTATTATTATTATTAGATTCAATAATGGGAATCACCAATTTTTTACATAAATTTATAAGTAATAAAATAGATTCTATAATGTATACTATATTATAAATATACAAAATATAGTATGAAATTCTAATTTCTTGTTATAAATATAAACTACTGATTAGTTTAGTAGTAATATAATTAGTAAATTATACAAAAAAAAAATCATTCTGAACAGTTTAAAGTTATTGGGAAAGTATCAATTATCTTAAATAATGCATTTGAAATACATAAAAATATTTTATAGTTGAAATTAATATATGTTCACAATTGTAAAATTTATATATTTATAAATGTTAGTATAACATTGATGTAACTATCATCTTATATTGTTGAACAACATGGGTTAATCAGGCCATCAAAATTCAGATCAGACTGTTAGATATGATAAAACTTACAGAAAAATACATATGGTAAAGTTTTAGACTTATTGGATATACGGATTTCGAAATATCGTACTCGAATAAGAGTAATCATTCAAGATGGTGTATCGTTGAATCAGACCATGTGATTTTAAATCATACCGTTTGATATGATCTAATGGACGCAGTCTTGTATATATTTAAATTTGTATGAATCGTGCCCGAATTTTAAGATATCATAATTATTGATTAAACTTTTTAATATCATTATATATATAATAAAATAATAATTAGAATTGTTCAACCACCACCATCATCATCATTATTATTATTATTATTATTATTAGATTAATTCATAGGAATTACTAAATTTTGACATAAATTTGTAAATAATAAAAAATCATAAGTGAATTACTTGTCAATTTAAAAAATATAACGTAATACAAATATATATTAAAATATAACATAAAATTTATATATATCATATTAAATAATAATTTTAATTATAAAAAATATTATAATTTACTAAGATTTTGATTAAATTTATTTTGTATAAAGATTAAATGTATAAATAAAAGTACCATAATTTATTATTATCCAAAATAAAATATATGATATTGATTAATAATTATAATATATGGTCAATTTTGATTATAAAATTGATCAAATATTAAATATAAAATTAAATATATAAAAAATTCAAAAATAAAAATATATATAAAAAAAATATCGCGAGCTGGTGAACAGCTATAACTGAGCTCAAGCTGGTTCGACTCGAGCTCAAAATCGAGCCGACTCGTGAGACTCATCTACCACCCCTATATGCAACAGTATGGATTCTCTGTGGCACTTTGATATTAAACATTGGTACCGCATATGATATGTGTTTTTTTTAATAATTAAGAAATATAATTAAAGTTAAATTGTGAGTTAAAAATGAATGTATGAGACACATATTGATATGTCATCAAAGTATAACACTAATGTGATAGACGATCTTTCATTGGGTACACAAAATTTAGAATGGATCATCTGTCAAATTTTGATGTATCATCTACTGATGTCACATCAATATGTAATTGGCATGTCTTTCTTTTAAAAATTAATATTTATAGTTAAATTTAAAAAAATTATATAATTAAATTAAATTATACTTCTGATGCCTCGAAAATGCAAAGCTCGAAAAGAAGATCAATATGAAAAAAGTTCAAGAAGGATTAAAGGATATATGCAGTCCAAGGAGAAGTAAACCTCAAGCCCTAAAACCCCCCTGGAGGGGTTCGTTAAGTGAAGAGGCTCGAGTAGGCCTAGGAAAGCTTGTAAGGAGCCCAAGATAGCCACATGAAAGCTTGGAAATTTTTGCTCACACATGATTAAACTTCAGTTGGGTAACTCGGATGACACTCTGTTGTGGAGGACACTCAAGAATTTAGGGAAGACATTGGACTTATGTCAACCGCCCTTAGGAATCCGTGAAGCTTATCTGGTGAGACGATATCCCGACAATCAATGATTAGAAGATCATCTTCAAAACAGTTAGAGCCTATCTCTTGTTAACCACCTTCCTGAGTCTGGATTCCCTCAGTCGGTAGAAGGTAAAAACTATAAGAGGAGCTTACCCTCTCGGTAAAGGGTAACATTTTCTTTGTTAGAATAGGTGATCCTTTCATTCTTGGCCATTCAGACGCATAAAACACTATTATTCGAAGTACTCTCACATTTGAATTATTATCTCAAATTACGATTTTGTTATATTAAATCTTATTATTACCATTATTTACTAGCTTGAGAATTAGAGCATTAACGTATTTTTTGCAGGTCCCGTTTCAAAATTTGAGAAAAGTTAAGCCCAAAAGACATCAAGTTAAACGAATCCATATTAACATCTTTTTGCTCGCATCAAATTAATAATAGAGATTCATATAATATAACATTGCTCTCAAAACCAATGGATTAAGAAGAAGAAGAATAAAAGTATATTTCAAAATAAAATATCTTTTGGAATTGAAGTCTTATTTTGAAATATTCAAAAATAATAATGGAGGAAGAAAAAACTCATAAGGGCAAGATGAAAGTTTTGCAAAACTAACAAAATTTAGAAAGAGCACATATTTGAATTCACCAAATAATTACCAGAATAGGCACTATAATACAATAGTAACCAGGACGATAAAATTGTATTTTTGCCATGGGCGTAATAATGCTCCTCATAGTACAAATACCCCCCACCCTATAGAGAAAAGAACGGAAGAACTAGGTTGAAGAGGATAGTACGTTGTAAGATCAAAAGAGTATTTAATGTGCCTCACTGCTTCCCGAGGAATATAATTGTTGAATTTCGTGTCGCTTTTTTGCTCCCATCATAATTACTGTCGTGTGGGAACAATTATCCAGGCATTAAAGATGTATACCCGATTTTTGATCAAGGAACGAGAACACAGGTATAGGCGAGCACGAGAGATTCTCTAAAGATGCTTCTGTTGAAGAATAGCATCAGAGTTGCTGCAGCAGCTGAGGAAAGCTCCCTCTATAATCTGAAAGTTGAGCAAGGAGGAAGAAGACGTTTGTTGGCTTTGTTTGTGAAGTGATCTAAAGTTGTATTCCACTTATAAAGTCACATTTTTATTCCTGCGTATTTTTAGTATACGTTAAAGGGTAGTTAGTAGTTGCAGTTAGGAAAGCTGTTAGTTTTTTTTCCTTTTCTTGCCTTAGTCTTTGTTGTATAAAATGTACAACACAAGCTGCACAACTGACTATAACTTGACTTCCAAGAAAACAATGGAAATTCAATTCTCTCTGTGCACACTCTTATCTCTCAACATGGCATTAGAGCAGTAAAATCTCTGATTCTGCCACTTCCATTTTCTTTTCTTCTTACTCCTTGTTGAAGATAACAGAAACCAGATACACCATTGCAGAAATCTTGACGGCGAAACACAACTAAGGAACAAACTCACATGAGTGATTACAAAGTTCAGCCATTTCCAAAAAATTTAAAGATTCAAGGAAACGATCATCTTGGGATGAGCTTGGTATAGTACCCCTCACTAGAAACAACTATTTCTCTTTGGTGAGATCATTCAAATTCGCACTAGGGGCTAAACAGAAACTAGAATTTATTGATGGATCCTATGAAAAACCTTCGAATGATGTGAATGCAGTGGAACAATGGCAGAGAAACAACTATATGGTGATGTCCTGGATTTTGAATTCTATTTCAAAGGACATAGCTTAATCATTCCTCTATGCATCTTCTTCAAGGGACCTTTGGCTCGAATTAGAATCAAGATTTGGGGAAAGCAATGGCCCCTTGCTATACCAGATTCAGAGAGAAATAACCTCAATTCCAAAGGGAGCATGACTGTAGCATTCTATTTTACAAAACTAAAAAGACTATGGGACGAATCGACGAGTCTTGATCCTTTGCCTCTATGCAATTTGTGGAGGTAGCAAGAAAATGACTGAAAGAATCGCATCAAATCAATTGATGCAATTCTTGATGGATTTAAGTGATATTTATGATCATATTAGGAACCAGATATTGTTAATGGATCCACTTCCCACTGTGGGTGAGGCATACTCCATGGTACAATGAGTTGAAAAGCAGAGAGAGGTACATTCTGGCAAGCCATTGATAAAGAGGGTGCAATGACAGTGCAGACTGGAGACACAAGGAAGGGGTTCTTTGGAAGAGGCCCTCCCAAGAAGGGAAACTTGGTGGATAAAAGAATGTTACATTGTGAGCATTGCAAGAAAACTAGACACACTAAGAACATGCTTTGAAATTAATGGCTTCTCAGAATGGTATAAGCTCCTTGCATAACAGAGCAAGAAGGGAAACATGCCACCAAATCCTAAGGCACTAAATGTCAACCTAACAACTACAGACAACTACTTACAAGAAAATTTGTCTGAGCTTGTAAGAACCAAGATAAAGAAAGTGTTACAAAGACAAGACATGAGCCAACATTGCTCTAATCTTGTAGATTCAAAGGAGTTTGCAGGTATAGCTATGACCCTTTCTACTTTTATGAATAAATCTGATACCAAGTGGGTTATTGATAGTGGAGCATCTGCACATATGTGTGCTAATGCTGCATTGTTTGATTTTTTAAGGCCACTCGAAAATGAGACATTTATAAGACTTCCTAATGGAATGATACAAAAGGTTGAATTGGCTGGCAATGTGCAGATATCTAAAAACATCACTCTTGTACATGTGCTATATGTTCCTACCTTTAAGTACAACCTATTGTCTGTAAATAAACTATGTAGTGATAAGCATGTTAAAGTCATCTTTACAAGGCATAATTGCATTGTGCAAGACCCTCAGGCTAGCTATGTGATATCAATAGGTAGGCAAGAGGGCAGACTGTATATCATAGAAAGGGACAAGGCTATGATCACTGATATAACCAACAATGTTGAAGAAACATCTAATGGAGACAATAAGAAGGCACTTGCCATTGATAACCTCTGGCATAGCAGACTAGGGCATGCTGGAGTTGATGTAATGAAACATTTACACTTGTTTGATGATAATAAAATAGATCACTTGAAATGTGTGGTTTGTCCCTTAGCCAAACAACATAGACCATCTTTTACTTCCAGTGAATCAAAGGCTGAAAAATATTTAACTTAGTACATATAGATGTTTGGGGACCTTACAAGGAATACTTTATTTCACATTACCATTACATGTTAACCATTGTTGATGACTACAGCAAAACTACCTGGACATATATGATGATCCATAAGTCTCAAGCACAAGAAAAACTGGAACAGTTTTATAACTTAATATACAGTCAATTTGATTCCAGAATTAAACAAATAAGGACTGATAATGGCATTGAATTCACCAAAGAATGTTGTCAAACCATTTTTAAAAATAAAGGCATAGTTCATTAAAAATCATGCATATACACTCTCCAACAGAATGGTAGGGTTGAAAGAAAACACCAAAATATTCTTCAAGTAGCTAGAGCTTTGATGTTTCAAGCAAATATGCCACAAAGATTTTGGACTGAAGCATTATTAGCTGCTACTTATATAATAAATAAACTCCCAACACCAACATTACAAAGGGAAAACACCTTATGAACTCTTACATAAAAGGGCCCCTAATTATGGTCATATGAAGGTATTTGGTTGCTTGTGTTTTGCCACAAACATACTACGTTTTAAGAAGAAGTTTGATCCTAGAGCAACAAAATGCATATTCTTAGGATATGCATATGGGATGAAGGGATAGAAGGTAATGGACCTAGAAACTAAAAAGATACACATCACTAGAGATGTGATATTTCATGAGAATTCTTTTCCCTTTTCTCTTTGAATAGATTCTGAAACTATATGTCCACTACCCAATGTCATTACAGAAGAAGGATTTTTGAAGAAATAGAATCTGAGCAAGAAGAACAGGGGGTTGAAATTAGCAATATAGATGAAAAAAGGCTTGTGGAACCTAGGAGGTCACTAGGAGATCTGTTAAGCCAACATGGATGAATGATTACATATATAACAATTCCAAGGATATAATCTCACTTACTGATTTTGTGCTAA
Source organism: Sesamum indicum (assembly GCF_000512975.1). Taxonomy (NCBI): domain Eukaryota; kingdom Viridiplantae; phylum Streptophyta; class Magnoliopsida; order Lamiales; family Pedaliaceae; genus Sesamum; species Sesamum indicum. Next base: position 7,134,420 of record NC_026146.1, on the reverse strand, counting down.
CACATAAACACACATGTTTTGTAGAGAATTTGTCTTCTGTACAGGAATCTAGGAGTTTCCTGTCGCGTTAGCCGTTGAAAACGCGACTTTTGAAGGCGACCGTCCGATCTCAGGAATTGAAGATGACCGTGCGATGAAAGAAGGGATTAAATTGGGGCAAATTTGTACTGCCCTAAATGGAAACGTCGTCGTTTGAGGAGGATTAGGGCAATTGTGATTTGGGGATTTTGTCTGCAAGTGGCGCGAATTGACCAATCAACGGAGGCCACATGTCGGGCTGAGAGGCACGCCTGACAGAGAAGAAAGTGGCTACTCTGTGTTTTTGTGTCCTTGTGAAGAAGAGGAGCACCAATGAGAGAAGATCAAGGACAATGGCAGTGTTTTTTGTCTGCAATTCTTAATTGTGTTTTCAGCTTTTATTTTGGTGAATTTTTGTCCCCCATTTCGTGTAAATGTAAGAATTATCCAAGGAAAGCCCATCATGAATGAAGTTACAAGTTTCTTTTCCTTCTCATCTATGTGTTCTCTCTGCTATTTCCCACCTCCATTTCTACAAATTTTCTAAGTGTCACGTTTGAACCTTACATTTGGCCTCAGAGCCACTCTATCCTCGGACCTAAAACAAACTATACAAAAGATAAATGGCTGATGGAACTCGTTTAAAAGAACTGCAAGAAGCCCAAAAGAAGACTGATATACTTGTCTTGGATGAAAGGGCAAGAAGACAAGTATCTGAAGAGGAGCTACATAGCAGGATGGATCAAATGATGGAGGCACAAGAAAATTTACAAGTCACTGTCCTAGCTATGCAGCAACAGTTGCAGAGTGTGGTAGAGCAACTGCAGCATTACAATAGGAACAAGTCTATCTTGGGAGAACGCCTGACAGCATCAGTAGAGAAAGGATCCTCATCACGAGTTGAGTGCTCAACTCACCCAGAAATGAAGTTAGTAATGCTCCTAGGCATGAGGCACAAACACAAAGCAGCTATGGTAATCACAGTGCTCTAAATAGACTGGAGTTTCCCTATTTCGATAGGGAGAATACTAGAAGATGGGTCAGGAGATGTACCAGATATTTTCAGCTAATCCCCATTCCTGAGGATCAGAAGGTTGCAATGGCATCAATCTATATGCAGGGCAAGGCAGAACTCTGATTTCAAGGATATGTGGAGAGGAAAGACCCCCATACCTGGGATGAGTTTGTGATGAATGTATTGGTAAGATTTGGGAGTCTGGACAGAGAAAAAGTGACAACTGATTTCAACAAGCTGCAACATGAAACTACTGTAGATGCCTACTTGGAGAGATTTGAGGAGCTAAAGGACCAGATGCTCATTTTTAACAGGAATCTTGATGAGGACTTCTTTATGATGAAATTCATTAGCGGGTTGAAGGAAGAAGTGAAGTCATTTATATCAACTTGTGACCCTACCTCACTGAATCAGGCAATACTCTTGGCTAGGAAGCAAAAGTGCATTGTGAATGCCATCATCAAAAGAGCCCACCAAACACAAAAAAACCCTGCTCCAAAGCCCCCTTTCAGACCTCAAACCAGGAATCCACCTCCAAGGAACCTTGACCACCCAAAGAGATTCTTGACAGAAGCTAAAGTGAGAGCCAAGAGAGAGAAAAATATTTGCTACCGTTGTGATGAACCATATGTCCCTGGACATAGGTGCAAATATAAACAAGTGTATATGCTTTTAAATGATGAGGAGTGCAGAGGAGAGGACAAAAAGGGGCAAGCTGAGACTCCAACAGTCAAAGAAGTGAATGAGGAGGATGATGTATCAGTATCATTACATGCAATGAGAGGGAGCTCCTGCTGCAAGACTCTGAAGATTTGTGCGAAGGTGAAGGATAAAGACATCCTTGTTTTGGTTAACTCTAGAAGCACTCACTGTTTCTTAGATGAAAAGATTGTTGAGATCCTTGACCTCAAACTAGAGAGCACTGTGCCTATGACAGTGAGGGTTGCTGATGGGAGTAAAATTGTCAGTGACCTAATATGTGTTGGGTTCAAGTGGGAGATGCAGGTACACACTTTTATTCATCCTGTGAGATTGCTGAAGTTAGGAGGTTATGACTTGGTACTTGGTTGTGACTGGTTGAGCACCTACACCCCCATTGAAGTGAGTTTTCACAGATTGAGAGTCTCTATCTCATTACCCCACCAAAGGTTGATTATTGAGGCATTACACCAAGAGCATTGACTAGAACATTGGCCACATATTCCTTAACACAGCAGTTGAGAAAGGTGACACCTGTGATAAGGAGCAGCAAGATTGTTGAACCTGAAGAAGAGGTCCCTGAGATACTTAAACTATTGCAGCTATATGCGGGAGTGTTTGCAGAACCCAAGTCCTTGCCACCTGAGAGAAGCATTGAGCATGCGATTGAGTTGATACCTGAAGCCATCCCAAAGAAGCAACATCCATATAGATATGCTTATGGGCAGAAGTCAGAAATTGAGAGAATTGTTAAGGAAATGCTCATCAATGGGATCATCAAACCAAGCAAGAGCTCCTTTGCCTCCCCAGTTTTACTGGTCAAAAAGAAAGATGGTGGGTGGAGACTGTGTGTGCCTTACAGGTATCTTAACAAACTCACTGTTAAGCATAATTTCCCCATACCTGTAATTGATGAACTTTTGGATGAATTGCATGGCTCTAAGTACTTTACTGAAATTGATTTGAGATCTGGCTATTTCCAAATAAGGATGAAAAGTGAGGACATTCCCAAAACTAGCTTCATTACTCATAGTGGGCACTATGAGTTCATAGTTATGCCTTTTGGATTGTGTAATGCACCATCTACTTTTCAGGCCCTCATGAACAGCATCTTTGAGCCCTACCTTAGAAAGTTTGTCCTTGTGTTTTTTTATGATATCCTCATCTATAGTAAGACATGGGAAGAACATCTGAGACACATCAGTGAGGTTATGAACTTGCTGAAGGAACACCAACTCTATGCAAAAAGGAGTAAGTTTCCTTTGCTCAACTGAAGGTGGAGTATCTAGGCCACATTATATCAATGGAGGGTGTTGCTACTGACCCCCCGAAGATAGAGAGTATGATTAATTGGCCTATACCTACATCTGTCAAGGCACTCAGGGGATTTTTGGGGCTCACAGGATATTATAGAAAGTTCATCAGGAACTATGGGATCATCAGTAAACCATTAACTGCCTTGCTGAAGAAAGATGCCTTTAAATGGAATGAAGAGGCAGAAACAACTTTCAATCAGCTAAAGGAGGTTATGACAACAGCACCTGTTTTAGCTATGCCCAACTTCTCCCAGCCTTTCACAGTAGAAACTAATGCATGTGGCAGTGGCATAGGGGCAGTACTTATGCAACAAGGTCATCCTATAGCTTACCTTAGCAAGGCTCTTGCTCCCAGGAACCTGGGGCTATCCATTTATGAGAAGGAGTTCTTGGCCTTGCTGATGGCCATCACAAAATGGAAGCATTATCTCCAAGGTAATCACTTTGTTATCAAGACTGATGAGAGGAGTCTCAAGTATATATTGGATCAGAGGATTGAATCAATTATGCAGCAAAAAGGGGTAACAAAATTACTTGGTCTCAACTATGAGGTGCAGTATAAAACAGGGAAGGAGAATAGTGCTGTTGATGCTCTTTCAAGGATAACATCAACGAACAATGAAATGAGTTTGGAGGTTGTCACTACCCACATTCTAGTTTGGATGCAAGAAGTAAAAAACAGCTACGAGGGGAACACCTTATTCCAAACTATCCTTCAAGCAAAGATAGTGGATTCTTCTTCCTATCCTGATTATAACCTTGAAACAGGGATACTCACGAAAGGGAATAGAATCTGTATTGGGAGTCATGGAGGAGTAAGAGAAAAGGTTATCAAGTCCTTACATGATGCTGCAGTAGGTGGACATTCTGGTATTAATGGAATCTACCAGAGGGTTAAATCCCTCTTCTATTGGCCTACCATGAGGGGTGACATTGAAACATGGGTTAAAGAGTGTGAAGTATGTCAAAGGGCAAAGCATGAGAATCTACCTTATCCAGGTCTGTTGCAGCCTTTACCTATTCCAAACCAAGCCTGGTCTTGTATCTCTATGGATTTTATTGAAGGTCTCCCAAACTCTGAAGGTAAAGATTCAATCTTGGTAGTAGTTGACAGACTAACCAAGTACTCTCACTTCATAGCACTAAAGCACCCATACAATGCCACTACAGTTGTTAAGTTATTCTTTGATCACATCTACAAATTGCATGGGCTACCTGTTAGCATAGTCACAGATAGAGACAGAATTTTCACAAGTAGATTCTGGAAGGAGTTGTTTACTTTGTCAGGAGTTTCCCTCGACATGTCCTCAGCTTACCATCCTCAAAGTGATGGTCAGACTGAGAGGGTGAATCAGTGTTTGGAAAGCTATTTGAGGTGCATGTGTCATCCAAAGCCTAAGAAAGAAATAGGCTCAGTGGTTAACCCTTGCAGAGTTCTGATACAACACAAACTTCCACTCAGGACTTAAAACAACACCATTTCAGGCACTGTATGGGTATCCTCCTCAGCAACTTTCCATTGGGCCATACTTGCAAAGCCATCACTCTGGTATAGACGAATTGATGCAAGAAAGGGTAAAAACTCTGCAGCTTTTGAAGGATAATTTGCACCAGGCTCAGCAAAAGATGAAACAGTATGCTGACAAGAAAAGAACAGAAAGAGAGTTCCAGGTAGGAGATGAGGTATTCCTGAAGCTTCAACCATATAGGCAAACTTCAGTGTCTCTCAGAAAGAAGCTCAAGCTTTCTGCGAAATACTTTGGTCCCTACAAGGTCATGGAGCGAATTGGGAAGGTGGCTTATAAACTGGAGCTCCCACCAGGCTCCAAGATACATCAAGTCTTCCACGTTTCTCCGTTAAGAAGAAGATAGGGGCTAAGTACTTCCCTTCAGTGAACCTACCAGAGCTTGAAGATGAGGTGTTTAAAATCTACCCTGCAGCTATCCTTGCTAGGCGTCTGATCCACAGGAACAACGCAGGAGTTCCTCAAGTATTGATTCAGTGGGCACACTCCTCACCTGATCAAGCAACTTGGGAGGATTACCATGAAATAGCTGTACGGTTTCCAGGATTTGATCGTTGGGGACAAAGATCTCAAAAAGGGAAGGGAAATGTCGCGTTAGCCATTGAAAATGCAACTTTTGAAGGCGACCATCCGATCTCGAGAATTGAAGATGACCGAGCGATGAAAGAAGGGATTAAATTGGGGCAAAATTGTACTGCCCTAAATGGAAACGTCGTCGTTTGAGGAGGATTAGGGCAATTGCGATTTGGGGATTGTCTGCAAGTGGCGTGTGACGTCCGTAGAATTTTGTACGTAATTGGAAGACTAATTGGTAATTATTAAAAATTTAAATTTAATTAGTAAATAAATTATAGATTGAATTTGGGATATAATAAAACTTGTACGGATTAAATTAGAGTTCGCTATAATATTTGAAAGCAAATTATATTAATTAGAAAATTAGGAAGGACGTAATGGGTATTTTGAAAAAAATTTAATTAAATATATAAAATAATAATATTATATATATAAATAATATATTGTAGAATTGAGGGGAGAGAGAGTGTAGAATGAATGAGGCGGTGGGCCTCTCTTGTCCATATTAATATGCACACATACACATAATACAAACTCACACACATACACACACAGCAGCGCACACACACATTCATACACACACAGCAACGCACACACACAGCAACGCACACACACATTTCGGAAAACAGAGGTATGGATATTGAATTTTAATTTTTATTAATAGAGGTATGGATATTGAATTTTAATTTTTATTAATTTATATAATTATATTATTTAATTACTCCATTTATTAGATGTTGATTATATTAAGCGATATACTATTTAATCGGAGTATTTTATGATTTTGACTATTTAAATTAGTGGTCGTATTGAATATCACAATTGCTATAAAAATGATATAGTTGGGTAATTAAAATATTAGATTTGTTAGATTTAATTATTACTATAGCTAATTTACACAATTCCATCGGAATGATTAACCAAATATGTAATTCTATGTATTATTGCTTAATTAAATTGTACAGCAATGGTAAATTGACATAAAATTCATAGAAATACTTCGAAAGTTATATTTTAGAAATATTATGTTATTAAAGAGGAAAATGAGGTTTCAATGGTAATATAATTTACGAATGTTATTAAAAATGATAGTTATAAATATATAAGGGGTTTGATTAAGTGAATTCTTATGAATTATTTGGTAAATTAAATATATTAATTATACTTATTATAATTTATTATAGGACATTACGACAAGGTAGAGGGTTGAGCAGTCCCTCGTAAAATAGAAGCATTTTGGGATATAAGGTAAGTATAGCTAATTGGATTTATATATATATATATATATATCTATATGTGTAGTATTGTATATATTATATATATTGGTTTCTTGGATGCGAACGTGGACTTGGCTTTATATTATTATGCGTGGCTTTTGTATATTGATTGTTTATATAATTAGTTGTGGATTATTTGTTAGATTACCATCATATTGGTGAAATTATTACTATGTGATATGTAATGGTAATGTAGGGATATGCGGGATATGATTATGTGATAATCATATAATTGATTGTTGATGAAATTAAATTGGGAGTTGTTATTGAGAAAGTGATTATTATAAAGAATAGAATGACGATTGTGAGTTGAAATAAAAGATGATGCTTACCTAGTTGGGAACACAGTCAATGCTTTATGAAATTGTGATTGATGATAATGTGATTGATAATGAGATATGAAAAATATACGATGTAAGCTAGGTACCATGGCGCGTAGGGTTCCGGGGTATTCCGGGGCAGCAGGGAATATCCTGTGCTGTTAGCTACACACTGGGGTGGTGTGGGGGTACCATGTTGTTGTGATGTCTTGTGCTATATTGCTACACAACTGGAATAAAAGAGTGTGGGGATATCACACAACGGGTATCCTGTGTTGTATATGATATGATGATGGCCGGCGAAACCATTGACTGATGTACTCCAACTAGGGTAAGTGGGGTCCTTAACTAATAAATGATAACGAATGAATATTATGTCGTGGATTGATTTACAGTTGTGAGTATGTATTGTTGCTTATATCTGATGTTGTTGTATGACGAATGACTGTTGTCAGTATGACTGCATGTACGTGAATCTTTGTCTGTGTATATATATATAGACTGATCAGCTATACTTATTGAGTATGCAGCTCATTTCTTGCCACGTACTTTTCAGGAGATAGGTCACACTGACTAGCCACATTGGACTTTTAGCGGTGCTGTCGTCTTTATTAGGTGGGTCAGCCGTGACTTCTGAAGCCAAAGTTTTTGATTGTTGGGTTGTAAATATTTTGGTCTTTTGTCGGGATTTGTGTTTAAAGTTGTGGTATGATTTTTCTTGAGGTTATGTACACAAGAACATGTAGTGAGGGTAAATATTACTTTTGGTGGTATATATTATCTTTTGTGATATATAATATTATATTGATAAATTAGAATTTATTTTACTGGTTGAAATAGAATTACTTATAAAATGAGTTCTGATTAAAGTAAGGATGAAATAGTGATAATTAGATGTAGCGGGTAGGCGGTGCTACATGGCGTGAATTGACCAATCAACGGAGGCCACGTGTCGGGCTGAGAGGCACGCCTGACAGAGAAGAAAACGGCTACTCTGTGTTTTTTGTGTCCTTGTGAAGAAGAGGAGCACTAATGAGAGAAGATCAAGGACAATGGCAGTGTTTTTTGTTTGCAATTCTTAATTGTGTTTTCAGCTTTTATTTTGGTGAATTTTTGTCCCCCATTTTGTGTAAATGTAAGAATTGTCCAAGGAAAGCTCATTATGAATGAAGTTACAAGTTTCTTTTCCTTCTCATCTCTGTGTTCTCTCTACTATTTCCCACCTCCATTTCTGCAAATTTTCTGAGTGTCACGTTTGAACCTTACACTTCCATGAAGCACAAACCAGACCAGAGTGGAAGGAAGCAATGCAACAAGAGATGAGTGCATTGGAGAAAAATAAGACATGGGAAATTGCAGCCCTGCCTCCAAATAAGAATTGTATAGGCTGTAAATGGATATACAAAATGAAATTAAGGCTTGATGGTTCGTCGGAAAGATGTAAAGCCAGACTTGTGGCTAAGGGGTATAGCCAGATTGACGGTGAAGATTACAGTGACTGTTTTATACCTGTGGCAAAAGCAGTCACTGTAAGGTTATTTCTAAGGGTAGTAGCAGTAAGAAAATGACCCTTACATCACTTAGATGTAAAGAATGCTTTCCTACATGGAAAATTGGATGAAGAAATTTATATGGATCCACCAAATGGTTACCAAATACCTATAGGTAAAGTATGCAAACTTAATAAGTCATTATATGGTTTAAAGCAAGCTTCAAAGCAATGGAACCAAGAATTCACTTATAAAATAACTTAATATGGTTTTCTACAATCTGCTCATGATCATTGCCTATTCATTAAACAAACTCTCACTTAATTGTACTTCTAGTTTATGTTGATGATATACTAGTGACTGCACCCACAAATAAACTTATCATGGAGGTAAAGAGTTACTTAAATGAGCTTTTTACTACTAAAGGCTTAGGGATTGCTACATATTTTTTGGGACTTGAGATAGCTCATTCTGTACAAGGAATGATCATGACACAAAATAAATATACATTAGATATAATCAAAGATACAGGGCATTCAAACAGCAAGGCCACCACTACCCCCTTACTTGCAGGTTGTAAGTTGTATGTAGATGAAAGAGGTGCCTTACAGGATGCATCTAGGTACAGAAGGCTCATTGGTAGGCTCCTTTATTTGGGGTTTACACGTCCTGACATTGCTATGCAGCTCAACATGTTTGTTTTTCTCCTCTAATGGTGATCTTGATCTAAGGGCATTTTGTGATGCAGATTAGAACATCTGCCAAGCTACAAGAAAGTCCCTAACTGGGTACTGTATATTCATGGGGGGAAGTCCTATCTCATGGAAAAGCAAGAAACAAACCACAATGGCAAGATCCTCAGCAGAGGCTGTACAGGAGTATGGTGGCCACAATATGTGCAATAACTTGGCTGATGTATCTACTTGAGGATTTGGGAGTTACAGTCCACACTCCAATACCTTTTTATTGTGATAATCAGGCGGCGTTGCACATCACAACCAACTCGTGTTTCATGAGAGAATGGAGCACTTGGAGATTGACTGTCATGTGGTTAGAAACAAGTATAAGGAGGGAATCATCCAACCAAGCTACATCATCCCTAAACAACAAATTGCTGATATTTTTACCAAGATGTTATCTGGCTCTGTTTTCCTATATTTACGTTCCAAGTTAGGCATGGTTTCATTGGACCCAAGCCCAACTTGCAAGGGGAGTGTTGTCGCAGCAGTTGAGGAAAGCTCCCTCTGTAATCTGAAAGTTGAGCAAAGAGGAAGAAGACGTTTGCTGGCTTTGTTTGTGAAGTGATCTAAAGTTGTATTCCACTTATAAAGTCGTCTGGTTATTCCTACGTTTTTTAGTATACGTTAAAAGGGTAGTTAGTAGTTGCAGTTAGGAAAGCTGTTAATTTTTTTTTCCTTTTCTCGCCTTCGTCTTCTTTGTATAAAACATTTGCCCGGCTTAAATATTTTGACCATAGCTCTTAGCCGTGGCAAATAATTTTTCATGATGAAAAAGTTAGTTTTTTTGTGTCGATTTTATTTAACCGTAGTTAATAGTAGTCATTAATCATGATTTTTAGTCGTAGCCATAAATATTATAGCCAATAATAATTTTTTTCTAGTATCAGAAGTTCAATAAAATATAATTTAAAATTACTATTGAAGATTGAAATTTTTTGAAGTTTGAATTATCCAAATAAATCTTAAAAAAATCGTTATGAGAGGTTTCAAATCCATAACTCCAAATCTAGCAACCCAAAATTTAGTTTGAATAACTAAAAAATTATGAAAAATACGATGTAAAATTGTACGTTCCCATACAAAGCACTTGGGAGTAATGCTAGTTTGCTGTATACATAAGTCTAAGAGAATCAGCCTTTGAGCTATTTCAAGTCTATAGGCAACCTGTAAATAAGGTTCAAATGTCCTACCAATTGAACCATTTGGAGCTCATCTGTAACTTTTCATTTAACTATCAGTAAAAACCTTGCTGAAAGAGATTAGCATCAGCACGGGAGGGCTGAGGGATACTCCAGATTTTCTTTTTTCTCTTTACGCTTTCATTAAGTAGGCAAATCTAACTCCGCCAAAATGACCAGAGTGGGAGGAACACTAGCTTAATACCCATCCACATCAAGAGCCAACTTGGCAAGTTCATGAGCAACAGAGTTTCCACTACAACTACCGAAAGAAGAAGACACAGACCAAAAACAAGCAAGTAAACTAATGTCTTGGACGAGAGGGCCAATGCGAGAGAAATCATCCCATTCGCCGGAAGTCTTGCAATTAAGGTAGCACAATCTCCTTCAATAGCAATATCAGTCCAGTTCCTGAGTCAGCCAATGTGATTGCTGCCCTTGCTGCAAGACTTTCTGCCGTTTCAGCGTCAACGTACTGCTGGAATCACAGAGAAGCCCATGCCGCGCAACAGCCCCAGATTTACTAACACTGTAATTGTGTTTTTTACTGGCTGATGCTTAAACACAATATCACTTCAGTTCAGCACAAAGGGTTCAAATTCTGGGAATCAGTGAAATCGCATAATTTTATGTTTCAAACAAGTTATTCATCCCATCACTGCAAGCTTATTTTAGTGCATAACATAAGCATTTGTCTAGAAACTTGCTTCCTGAGAGAGAATATTCCATAATAACAATCAACAAAAATCCCCATTCAGAAAGAAATTAAGTATCAAAGAATCGTATGAATGATAAAATTTGGGATAATAAATTTACAATCAAAGGTTTAATTACCCATCAAAGCCTAAAGTTATTACGACACATGTGGACCACTGGTGACTCAATTTCAAATATTTTCAAGCATATATCAGCAGCAAGCAACAAAGAGAAGCACAACAAACAACATGAGAAATATACCTTTCTTTTCCCAATCTAATCAAATTCAAATTGTACTATACATAAGGGCACTCGACTAATGATTCAATCAACTGTTGTAAAAAACCACTACTCTTTACCATAACACTCAAGTTCTTGCATTTCTTGTCATAGTCTCAGATGATAACTCAATAAACTAAAATGTGCGCACTTGCATCAAGTAGCAATCACATACAAAGCATCATGAATTTAATGCATATTTAACACCATAAAAGAAATAAAACCAACCAACACTACCACGGATAAGACATACAATCACTTGGGACATCTCAACGCCAGCACATCCATTCCATGTATGAGTTGAACAGGTAGTCTATGTAGCATTGAAGCCTTTCTCTTCGCCACATCATGTAAACTCCAGCAAAGACAAGCAAAAACACCAATGCGACCGACCAATACAATTAGTAAACTTCATATCATACCTCAGTCTATCAAGGTTCATATATCATAGTAAATACAAAGGTTGTGTGGATACAAACCTCATTATGGATCAATCAAAATGCATGATTTACCTGCACTAATAAGTTGGACTTCAGGCCCTTCACATATAATTTGCAACTCGTGCAGTCAAAATGAGCAGATGAACAAATTACAGGCACCCAAGAGCAGATGAACAAAATACAGTCATTGCCATGAAGCTAAGACTAAAGCTGAAAATGTCAAGGAAAAAGCTTGACTTTAACAGCAGAAGTCTCATCCAGAACACAGTGATTGAGCACATTTGTTAAACCAATCATAGAAGCGTACAAAAACAAGGGACCGAATATATTCGGCAAGCAAACATAAATCCAAAGACTAATTACAAGCTTATCCATCAAATCAAGGGACTTCAATCAAATACTATTCTTTCAATACCCTACAATTCAACTCTGTTCATGTAATACTTGAAAAAGACAAAATTCCTATTAAAATAAACAAGAGAGCATGGATGCAATCGCATATAAGTACATCGCAAAATTCACCCACCAAAGCTTGAACAAAAATCCGCAAACACAAAGTATACTGGACACAAACAGGAATTGAAAGCACCATGTAATATGAGGCAACTTTCATAGAGAACAAGCCCTAGAAAAGCTGAGTTGGTAACATGTAATAACACTAATATATTAGCACCAAATGATCCACATAGAAGTACATCATAGATCTCAACACAATATATCCAACCATAAAAGTTCACTAACAAGATTACAAAGCAGAAAACGGAAAGTGCTAATAATCTTTCCGTTACTCATTCATCATCAGCCACAGACTCAGTTTTCTCACTCTGAGGCGGAGCCGTGGACCCTGTGTCCTCCTCCTCCGCCTTAACCACCGCCTCATTCACCGGCGGCGTCTGCGAAGCCACCGATTCAGCAGATCTAGCCTTCACGGTCTCCAGCATTCTCTTACTAATCTCCTTCGAATAAACCTGTAAAATCTCTATGCCATCATCATCAGTGCTCGCCGCCTTTCCCGCCGCTTCGAACGCCTCATCCTCGATGCGCTTGGCGGCATCAACAGCCTCCTCTCGCGAAACGGTTCCGTACCTCTTGGAGAGAATGGAGGGGGTGGAAAGCGTCTCGATTAGCCGGTTCCTGACGGCGTCCCGCGTCCGTTCAGTTGGAGGCCAAATACAGAATGAAGCACTGGAATACTTCGCAGCGGCGGTGGCGGCAGTGGTTTCCGACTGAGGCGGTGCTTGCTCGGCTTCAGCCATGGTGGTTGGCAGTGGGGTTTTGGGCGGTGCCTCTATGGCTAGGTCTGGCACTTGAAAGTCTTGGGGATTTTGATTTGGGGATTCAATGTTGTCTGACATTTTGATTTCAAATCGTATAATATAATCGAAAAACAGCTAAATCAAACTGCAATTATTTAACATTTGTACATTCACTCTGTGTGTAAGTGTGTGGAGAGATGCGCATAGTGTGTAGGGGCCTGAGCTTATAACAAGGAAATGGGCAACTGGTTTGGGCCACTAATGAACTACTGTATTTAATGGTGCAAAATTATTGCATTAAATTAAATTAAAATACAAAATAAATATGATACACATTTTATATAATTAATCAATTTTTAAATTGTACATTAATTATATAGAAAGTGTATATTATATTTACTATATAATTAACATAGATTTATCCGAGCCAAATTTGAGCTACAATTCCCCTTTGGAGGACTTGGTTCCGATGATCATGGGGGTACAATTTCAATTTTATTTAGATAAATTTTAAATTAAATTGTTATATGTGATCTTGAAAAAAAGAGTAAAATGGTTGTTCGAGTGAAGTTATAATTTTTAAAAATTATTTGAGAGCTGTGGAAAAATATAATAAAACTTTAAAGAAATAGCTTAGATGAACAAAAAAATATTACAAGTTTATAATTTTATTTTTTAGGAAAAAGTAAGGACTTCCTTGCTTAATTTTAAAATTTTGACACTTTGATTGTATTAATTATAAAATTATCGTTACTAAGTTTTATAATTTTATTTCTTCTAAATAGTTTAAGAGGTTGTTTTCCGAAGAAGATGTAAGATGTAAATAGTAAAAATATTTTATAAAATTATAAATTAGTTTGATCAGACATCCCCTGAGTTGAAAATGTGCGTTTTGATAAGTGAAATGATTCCAAAATATAAAATAGCTAACTTGCATTTGGATTAAAAGATTCGAAATTATGGAACTTAAATCCTTAATAACGAAATTTTTGAATTTGTTTGGATAATTTTAAATTTAAAAAATATCAAACTCCTCACTTCTGATTCTGAACTATGTTTTATTGAACATGGATGGTTTTCAACTTTCTTTCAAATCAAGTCATTCGAAATCGATAATTTTTCTAAATTCTTCCCCCAAACCCAAATTAATAAATCGAAATGTACTTATTTTAGTAAAGAATTAAATTAAATTTATAATTGTACATGAATAGTTAGTAATTTGTGCGCATAAATAATACTTTTTCTTTTTTTTTATTTTTAAGTTGTTTGGTATGATAAAAAAGAAAGTAAATATTAAATATTTTTTAATATTTGGTACAAAAAAATATTATTTTTATTTTTTCCAATAAGTTATTTTTCTTCTCATTTTGGACTAAAAAAATAATCAATTCATTACTAACAATATTTACATATTATACTTTCAGTCCCCCCCCCCCCCCAAAATTTCATATGAAAATAAAATTGGGCTCCAGAAAAATATCATATACATCTCATATTACTTTTCTTCATTTATTTTTCGATATCAAATATAAAACTTCTTGTTATACGTTTCTTTTTCTTTTTTTATATTATCACTTTTTTTATATATTCATTTTTTCGGCCAAACCAAACAGGTTTCTAATGCGTGCACAAGTGACAAAAAGTCACAAGGGACTTTTTAAAGGGGTGAATAGCAATTTATCCCCTTGTGAAATTAAAAATGAGCACATTACTCCCCTATGAAAAAAATATAACAATTTACCTCCCTATACTTTTTAAAATGAAGCAACTTACCTCCTTATATAGGGAGGTAGATTGCTTCATTTTAAAAATTATAGAGGGGTAAATTGTTGTATTTTAAAAAATATAGAAAGGTAAATCACTATTTATTTTTTCACAAGAGGATAATTTGCTCATTTGCGATATCACAAGGGGGTTGCTTGCATTTTTCCCCTTTTTAAAGTATACGCTTTCTATCAATTTAATATATCAAAATTCAGTTTTCCGATTTGCCTTAATATGTTGCTCTTCATTCAATTTTTCTTCTATTTTTATATTATTTTATCTAAATCGCTCGGAACAAATAAACAAGTTTAGATATAAAAATTATTTATGAAATTTATGATTATAACTTATGTAAAATTTCCAACTTGCCCCTTGTTCTCAGAGTAATAGTGATAGGAATTAGTTATATTTATATCATAATATGTATTTAACTTGCAATGATAAATTATAGTCATTTAAATTTTTTAAATGCATTTCAAATAATTATAAAATTTTGACAGGACCAAGCCAAATTTCTGACTTCAATACTGAATAAAAGTAAAGTAATATATATTGTATGTAAATATAAAAAAAAAAATTAGTATTAAGAATCTATAGAAATTGTAAATTAAGGCGTGCGGTACACCAATTCCTCCACGAGGGTAATTTGATTTGTTCTGAAAAATACAAGGAAATAATTCAATTTTTTTTTTCACAAAAGAATATTTTTGCACATATTTTATATGTATCGAAAGGATTGCTTGCATTTTTCCCAACCATTTTATGCATCGTTTATAAAATTACTAAACAATTCATAGTTCATATATATAAAATAATGTTTCTCCATGAGTACTTACACTTGCAAAAAAGAATCCAAGAAAGCATGAACCAATTCACCAAACTAAAATAGAAGAATCAAATGAACTTATTCTTGATCAGATACTTCTCCCCTTCCACCAAATGGGACTGCATTCAGATTGTAAGACTGCGAAATTCCCCTTTGATCATCCGCACTGGGCATGTTTCCAGCCAGTTCCACCACCACAGAATCATCCCTCACACTCCCACCACCGCCATTTCGTCCTTTATACCTCCACGAAACCCACAAATACACCACAAAATTGACCCCATTAACACCTGTCAGAATCCAGTACAAATAATCGAGCCTGCTCACGTTAAGATCATCCCTCAGCCACCCCTCTCGCACTCCACCCGTAGCTCTCTCAATGATCTTAACAATCGCAGTGCTCAGCCAACTTCCGATCCCAATCTCACTCAAAAACATGGCGCTGCTTAGGCTTCTCGTTCCGTCCGTGGCCTCATCATAGAAGAACTCCAGCTGCCCCACGTACGTGAAAACTTCAGCCATCCCGATAAGAAAGCACTGAGGAAAGAGCCAGAAAATACTCAGACGATCAGAGTAATGATCTCTTCTCTTCTTCTCCACCAACGCAGCTGACACCATGGCAAAAATCGACACAAACAATCCAATTCCCATGCGCTGCAACGAGGTGATGCCCCGCGGATGGCCTGTTTTGGCACGGAGATACGGGACAATGAGCTTTTCGTAGACAGGGACTAGTATCAGAGCGTTTATGGCACTGAAAACAGGAACGGAGCCTGATGGTATTTCGAAATGCGGGCCGAGTTTTCGGTCCATGATGCTGGCCTGCTGGATGAAGAAAGTGGAGAGCTGAGCGAAGGAGATTGCCAGAGCAATGGTTGACGCCCAGACGGGAAGGATCCTGACGAAGGATTTGAATTCTTCTACTTGTGTTACCGTGCAGAGTCTCCAGCGGTTCTTTGTGTTGCATTCTGGCTCTGTTATGACTGCAGCTTTATCCAAGAATCTGTTCTTGGAGAAGAATGTTTGGATTGCTTTTAGTATAATTCTAAAACTTGATATTAGTAATATTAATGTGTTGACAAAGATAATAAAGAGTTAAATGCGAATTTATCGTCTAATATTATAAATAAACAATTTATCCCCATAAAAAAGAAAATCAGTAATTTACACTGTATGTTTTTTAGAATAAAACAATTTAGCTCTCCATCCGATTTTGTCCAATACACGCCCATTTTATATTTTTTTGTTTTAATTATAAAATTACATTTATATTCTTATGTTGGATATAATTGAATTTAAATATGTTAATATATTTATATATATAGTCTAAATTATATATAGAGAGAGAGGGGGGTTGGATGTAGGGAGGACCTACGACAACAACGAGGGGCTGGCGGGGGAGGACCAATGATGGGAGGGGTGGCGAAGGGATTGGGAGAAGAAAAGAGGGGGCAACAATGCGGGCTTGGGGAAGGGAGTCGTCGATGTGGGACTCTTTGGAGGATCGGTCACAGGGAAAGGGAGGGGGTTGCAATTGCGGCACTGGTGGCAGTGGCGATGGTGATGTTTGGGGGTTGATTTAACTTTTTTTAATTATATATATCATGTAATATTTGTTAATATATAATAGTATATGTATTATTATAAATAATAAATATTATTCATATAATATATAATAATATATATTTATAAATAAATAATATTTTATTTTTAAAAATTATAAAAAAAATCACAGCACGGGAATTACACCATCGTTCATTTTGGAAAAAACAAATGGAGTAATTTGCTTTTGTGGTTTAAATACACTTTGCCCCTTGAACTATTTTTATTGTAATATTTACCCATCTAAATTAGAAAATATAATACTCACCCCCTTAGTTGGACAAAATTGACCCTCATGCCTTAGAAAATTATATTATTTTCAAAATATTTAATTTACTTTTACATATATCATCACAAAATTAATAAGTGAAGAATTTAGATTTTTAAAGTAGAATAATAAATTAATATATATATAATAGATACAAAATAAATATAAAATTCCAACAATTCATATATATATATATATATATATATATACTTGTGAACATAAATTGACAATATATGTTTAACAAAAAAGATAAACACTTTTAGGAAAAAAATAATAAATATATTTTATCATATTTTTTAAAAATATAATTACTCAGTTTTATCTAAAAAATTAAACAGTTAATAACTTAATATTTTTACCAAATTAATAAAAAAATTATATGAAAGTATTTTGGATATTTATTATACTCGTTCATTACTAATTTTAAGTCTAAAAATATAAAAAAAAATTAAACTATTTAACTTAATAATTATATTTTACTTTATTATCATTAAAATATTTTTTTTATTAAAATTTTTTTTTCATTAAACTATAAATGCAAAATTGTTAAAAAGATCCTCTGAACTATATATATACACATATATATAACATAGGGGTATGTTTATCCAAATATTTAGTTGTGGGAGGTCAATATTATATTTGTTAAGTTAGACGAGTAAATATTTTATAAAAAATATAATTCAGAGACAAAGTGTATCACAGGAGTTTTGCATTTTTTCCTAAATAAAATAGAAAAAATTGCATAAAACCCCTTGTTACGAAAATTTAGTTAAAAATCTCATTATGTTAAAAATATAGATAAAAAGAACCCTGCATTTCACTTAACGGCATTAATTTTTTTTTAAAATTTCTATTATACAGTTATATAATATAAATTATTATTATTATAATAATCCTTGGATCTTCTATGATTGTATTAGAGCCAATAAGATCTAATCATTTTTTAATAACCATTGATCTTTAATAAATAAAATTGAAGAGTCCAAATTTTGTGTATTTTGAAAATGTATTTTACACATATATATACATATATATATATATACACAATTATGTTAGCCATAGATGTCGGCGGCACGTGTAAGTAACTCTCCGATTTTTTTTTTTAATGGAAAGGGTTTTTTTTTTTTTGCAAGATTATAATTATAATGGGTTCTTATTGCCTATTTAATTAACGTAGTTAAATTTTTAACAATTTTTGTATAACACATAGAGGTATTATGCAATTTTCCCATAAAAAAAATTATAAAATTTAACCTTTACAAAGTGCCAAGAAATTTAGCCAAAATTTATGATCTAATCATAAAATTTAATTAAAAGAGTTATCAATCACATAAAATATCTAAAGAATTGTACTATTTTTTGCATTCCACCTAATTTTTTATTTATTTATATTTTACCATTCAAAATAAATGACTTTTATATGTAACAATCTCATGCCACTTTCCAATAGAATTTCTACCGAAAAACGGCCACATGCATACATATAGGAATTTTTAGGGCGGAAGCGTGATGATTGGGTGGCCAAATTTCTTAAAAACTTAGAGTCGTTGATGGATACTCTTAAAGATAGTGACATGTGGCCAAATTTCTCCTGAAAATGTGTATGGCATGCGGTGGAATGTCCCACCCGAAAGTGGCCTAATTAAGATAATTATGTCTAAATATCGTGTACTTTGGATGGTAAAGTGTACCAAACAAAAAATTTAGGTAACAAAATTCAAAATTGTTATAATTCGAATGACAAAATATAATTTACCTATATATTTTTCTTAATCCAACTTCTTCCTTCCTTTAATGTTGTAAAGGAAAATGACATAGTTGTGCAGAAACTACTGTATATGCATCATGTTATTAATTTGCAAAAACGACACACACAACAGCACTGCACAAAGAAGAAACGCAATTTGGGAATAAAACTTGAGAATTAAAGAACAAAATGGTAAGCATTATGATGTAGGAGGTCTGAAACACTGACCTGTACTGTCCCGTGTGAGGCAGCTTCTGTGCACCATGGATATCAGATTCTCTAGTTTGAACCTCATAAAGATGAGTTACCCGCCCCACCTCAACTCCTCTCACATGGTTCCTCACAGCAGCAACAATGACCTGAACAAATCTGGTAAAAGCACTCCCAACTGGCTTTTGGTACCGATACTTGGAAAAACCAGCACCTAATATGACGCCTGAGATGATCATCGCTGCTGTCGGGATTCCAAATCCCCAAGCCCACCCCATCTCCACTTGTATGTACACCAACAGTGTGATGCCTAAAAGGGCTCCCATGTTAATAGCGAAGAAGAACCAGTTGAAAAACGCATACTTTTTATGTGCTTCGTTTAGGTCGGATTCATCAAACTGGTCTGCGCCAAATGAGGAGACGCACGGCTTGATGCCACCGGTCCCGAGTGCTATAAGCGCCAGCGCACAGTAAAGGAAAGCCTTCTGGCCGGTGGAAGCTGGAATGCATGGTCGCTTGGGGCAATAAGGAGGCCTTAAGCTGTCTACGGATGCTGAAATTGTTAACAACACCATTCCCTGATGTGATGAAACAATGACGATGAGATTCATAGTGATAAATAAAAGTTTGAATCTTTAGGAAAAATGTTCTTTGAGTCCTACAAAATAGGATTGATGTCTGTTTTAGTACCATGGTTAACAGAAAGCTAGTGATAGGATCTAGAGAACTAATGGTTTTGGAAACAAAGGGAGAAAATGACATTTCATAACTAAATTACACTATGTTTTGAAAAATGAAGTAAATTGCAACACATGTCTTTCACAAGGTATTTTTTGCTCATCACATATTTTAGAGGGTAAATTGCATTTAATTCTATATTAAAATAGCTTGCTTTTCTGGCCTCTCATGTGGAGCAATTTTTTCCATCACTTCGAAAAAATATAAGGAATTATTTTATATCTTTTATTCTGACATATATGGCGTATATTTGAACATTTTAAATATTACATTGGGGATGACATTTTTGTAATTAAAAATAAAAAATTATTAAAATTGTAGTGTGTAAAGCATGGAGGAGTTTTTCTTTGCATCATTTTGAAAATTTTGGGAGTTAGTTTCTACCATTAATTTTGACACGAGGGTTTTTTTGAATATTTTGAATGATATCACAGTGGTCAAATTAGAATTAACCTACTCCCCCCCCCCCCCCAGATGGGCTATTTAGTGACGACGTTCGATACCCCCCCCCCCCCCCCCCTCCAGATGGGCTATTTAGTGACGACGTTCGATTCTCATGATAACGACATGATTATCTATTGCATTGAAAGTCGACTTAGAATAACGCTGATCGACTATTCCGTTAACTTTAATATCAAAAGTGACACCAACAATTATCCGTGAAACTAAAAATGCAATTTTACTTTTTATAATTGGGAGAAAGACATTTGTCATAAACGGAAATATGGTTCTTACAACAGCGTAGATGCAAGAGAAGATGATGATGGTACGAAAACGGCCCAAATAGGCATCGGCCAGGAAAGCTCCAAGCAACGTGAGAACATACGCGGCTCCAATCCAGTCCGTGACATGAGTGGCTGCATCCGGCAGAGGCTGATGCATCTCCCGCACCAGATAAGCCACCATGTTTACCGCGATAGCAAAGAACGCCAACCTCTCGGCCACTTCATTCACTACAACACAAAACAGCACGATTTTCATGTTCCATCTCAGACAAAACATTTCTAGTGCAATTAGCAGAAAGAAAAACCATGAAAAAGAACCTATGATGAAAGGGGAGGCTTTCCATCCTCCAGTTGTCTGCTTGTCTGCAATCCTGCCTTTGTAATCCACACATCCATTGGAAACTAAACTTGAAGTATTGCCTTCTTCCTGCAAAAAGTTGGGATCAAGATGGCTTCGGAACAAAGACAAACATTGTGGAAAAACGCAATTTACCCCCTATGACATAAAAGACGAGCAAAAAAAAAAAAAAAAAATCCTGTGAAAAGCAAATAAGAAACAAATTACTCCCCCAGTCGAAAGCGTCGATGGGAGTAATTACTTCATTTTCCAAAACACAGGATACGTAATTTGCGAATTCTTTTTTCTGGAAGTATTTTACCCATTTCATATATAATAATGACGTAAATTGTATTTAACCCCAAATTTTGGGATGCATGCAAATGCGAAATCTGATCATACCGTAACGTTAAACTTGTTTGATTCTAAAATCGCATCCAAGGATGGCTCTCCTGCGTTTATCTCCATGAATACAGTAAGTTATCCCCACTGCAATGCTGATGAGTTTATATGGTCACCCCCTCATTTCACTTATCTGTGATATATAAATATATTTATAGAGAGAGATGGACTTTGACTTTTTATTTGCTGGGTAAATTATAGCAAGTTATTTTGACATTTAACATAATTAGAAGTATTTCGTATATTATTTAAAAATTTATTAATACTCTTAATATTTGATTAAATTATGTAATTATTAGATATAGTTTAGAATTGTAAGCTTTAGCCTTACTGTACTTTTTTTAAAAAAAAAATAGTAAAAATAAATCGAATGAGGTGGATAGAAAATTTTGAAACATTATAAAAAAGACATTATACACTAAGTCCAATTTTTTTTAAAAATATTTTAAAAATTAAATATATAAAATTATAATTCATAGCTTTCAATGACATTTTGATCAGTTAACTATAGAAATGATCCTCTAAAAAAAACTACAAGAAATGAGTGGAAACCTATCAGAAACGCATTTGGCTAGTTGTTGGACAATAATTAAAATTATGGAGTTAGTTATTTTTTAAATAACGAGGACATATTTATAATTATTTCAAATCTCCAATAAACCTGATTATAATTTACCAAAATTTGTAATATTAATTTTCTCCGACTGATTTAATAATTAACATTTGACTAGTATGCTTGAGTTTAGGCCGGACTTTTAGAATAATGCAAGTTGTAGGTTTTTGATCTTTCCTGAATTCGTTGAATCCCCATGGTGTTTAATATTTGAATCAACCAAACTGCCGTCCTATAGTATTCATCAGATTGATCCATGCATAAAGGACAGAGGTTTGGACACTTAATTTACTTTATAAAGGTTGGTGAACAGACAAACAGATGATTAAATAGATAATTTGCAGGCGGACAATCAACTTTAATCGGCCATGATTACAATTATTTTAAAGCTTAACAAGGATTGTCATTTTGGTCAAATCTGTGCAAAATAATTATGTTTCCGGGGTAAAGAGCTATTATTTGTATAATAAAACTGCAAATTTTGTTTTATAAGTATTGAGGTGGCATTTTAAGGATTTGTAGCATTTGAAATAGCAATTTAAGCTTATACTAATGGCAGTATTGTAACAGTAGTTGAATTAGTATGGGAGCAACCGTGGATTTGCACAATTGATCGTCACGCTTGGTTAAAAAATTAGTTGTGCGAAGCTATCATACGCTGAATTATGAGTGAACGCCTACGAATCAAAATCAAGACTAGAAGCGACGCATACGTCTGTTTGTCCGCTTGCTGACCCGCATGCAGTAGGGGCCCTTGGGCCCCCAAGTGCACGCGTTGTTGGCCAAGCCCTTGTGGCTGATGAGCCGTGTTGGTCATCGTGAAGTTCAATTCTTATCGAACGGTAGGATGAAATTCTTTACAGATAATTTAAATACGTGATGGGATATTGTAAGCGACAGTCTGGATTTGCTGTCATGATTCGTAGAGATTCAACCCTTTGTTGTTTCGATTAATTTAGAAAAAATAAAAAAGAAAACAAAACTTATTAATTTTGCATAGTTTGAGTTTTTATTTTTATTTTTTTTAACTTTGTGCCACTAACAACTTGGCACAATTTTTTAATTTTATTAATTATTTGTTATTATATGATATAATATTGATGAGTTAATTATTTTTTTATTATAAAAAAAAATATTTTATTATAATTTTTTTTAAAATAATAACACAAACATGACGAGTCGCGATTTGAAATCGCGACTCGTCATTAAATTAATCCCAAAAAATGCAAAATTCCCCAAGTCGGGAAACAAAATCCCAACTTGGAGTCGGGATTCTGAAACCCGACTTGAAGTCGGGATCCTGAATCCCCACTTGGGAAATTCTGCTTTTTTTTTTTCGTTTAAATTATTATTATATAATTTAATTTATATATAATTAATTTTAACAATATACTAAAATCCAAAATTAATAAAATTAACATTGCATTAACTTAAAAAATTACAATTAAGGGTACAAATGTAATAGTTATTTATTTTGTACAATTATAAAAAATTACATTAAATGTATAAATGTAAAAGTGTATATTTTTGTACAATTGTAAAAAATACAAAAAATATACAATTAATCCTGGCTACCCGGTACTGGCACATCCGATTGTGTTGAAGAATTTCTTTGTTGTGCTTGTTGTCGTGCACGCCTTTGCGCCCAATCCATCTCGTCGTGAATACGTGTTGTTTCATTTCGACCAAGGCGCGAAGAGATGCGAATAGTAGGATCATGGACCAACTCAAATCCGGTACATCCCAATAATCTTCGGAATGTACAGGTTCAAATGACTTAGAATATGTATTCTTATAAGTCATTATATCGTAATAATCCTTCACCATTGATGCAGCATTAATCATGAATGCAGCGCATACCTTTTGAGCGTGACTGCAAGGTATACCAAATTGAGTCCATTTGCCGCAAGAACATTCTCGGTTCGCAATTTTGACAACATGGGTGTTGACTCCATGTCCACCGTGACGTCTTGTAACAACCGAGGCGGACTGTTGGAACTGATGGTATTTGGTGACGGTATGTTCAACAGAATTTTGATGCCAACGTGTGAACATCTTATATGCAAAATCCGTCCACAGTTGGTTGTTGGTCAACATTACAGTACTTCTTGCTAACCTCTCACGGAAATAATGGACACTTCGCTGAAACGTCATCTCAGCAATTGCTGTCAACGGTAGGCGGCGAGCCCCTTTCAATACTCCATTTATGCATTCCGACATATTTGTCGTCAGAATTCCGCATCGCCATCCACCGTCATGTGATGCTGTCCATTTTTCCTTGTCGATCCTATCTAACCACTGAAACGCCTCGAGGGAGTGTTTCTTTATCTCCTCCATAGTGCGATTGAATTTTCTGATCTGATATTCAGAGCCAGCTCTCCAACAATGATCCTTCAACACAACATTTTTGTATTTACTGTTGAAATTGGAACACACATGCCGCAAGCAATATCGGTGCACGCCGTTAGGTGGCACGAAATCCAGACATTCACGTACAGCTCTTGTGATACCAGCATGGCGGTCAGAAATAAGGCAGATACCCCGTCGCCCTCGTATAATGTGTCTGCTCAATTGTCTAAGAAACCACTTCCAAGATAAAAGTGATTCTTCATCGACAATAGCAAAAGCAAGAGGAAGTACCTGTTGATTTCCATCCATGGTAGCAACAATCAACATCTTGTGCTTGTACTTTGTATATAGATGGGTCCCATCTACACTGATAAGGTTGCGACAGTGTTGGAACCCTTCAATGCACGGCTGGAACGCCCATAATACGTACCCTATCACATATGCACCGGTTGATGTGTCGCGGGCTTTATGTTGCCATTCAACAATCGTTCCTGGATTATACTTTTGGAGAGCTCCCAAGTATTTGGGTAGCTTTTGAACGGAGCTCTCCCATGTGCCATAAACCATCTCATGTGCCATTTTCAAACTGTACCATGCCTTTTGATATGCTATATCGTATCCGGTATGGTCTTTCACAGTCTGGATGACATGCTTGATTCCGTACGACGGGTTGCATTTTACATGTCCTAACAATAAAGAAGCAACATATACTCTATCTAAATTACCGTGTTCGAGGGACATTTGATTCAATATACATGTATGGTCCCCTCCGTATTTTGTTATTGTCCACCTTCCCATTTTTGGTTTGTAAATGCCTCGCAGCTCCCATCTACACCGCATAGCTGCAAAAAATAAACACGAATCAGTCGAACAATTTTGTATGCTTAGACATATACGACAAAAATATATATATATATATACCTTCGGTGGTATGCCTACACAATACTTTCCACTTGGTCTTTGAACTCTCAGGTACCCAATACTCGCGTCGGGCATATCTTATTGAGTGATCTTTCACCGCCTCGATTAAAGCTTCTTTATTTTTGAAAAGCATTCCCACATCAAGTCTGCCTTCGTTTTTGTCATAAAATTTTGCATACCTTAAGTTCGGTACATCAATGGAATCCACTGGTACCTTCGGGAATGTTTGTTCAAAAAATGGTATGGAGCGGTAAAATGTTTCCTGAGAAGTTCGTTGTGGCGTAACCGGCTGAGAGGATGTCGACGTACCTTGTGCAACATTTTCGGCGACAACATTTATGTCAACATCTTCTATTCCATCCTCAGGTGGAATTGGATAATCCACTTCATCCGGTTCGGAAGCTGCATCTGATTCATTAGCCAGGCTGTCCGCAATAGGGTCTTCTGGCTCGGCAATGTGTTGTGCAGAAGTTGGTATAAAATGGGAGGTGGATGGAGTATGTGAGTGGGTGGGCTCTGTGTAATTAAGTTCAATATTATCGAGCCCTTGTGTGACATACACCACATTCGGAGTATAACAATCTGTATCATAATTTGATGTTCCTGCACCAAAATCGGGGTTAGAAGTACCTGCATCGAAATTAGAGTTATAGGTACCTGTGAAATTTTCGTAGTTGGAGGATGACGGAAATCCTTGGCTCGATAACATCGCCATGTATTCTCCTCACTGTTGACTCATTTGTGAGTTGTCATCCACCAACTGCCGGGAATCGAAAGCTCCCCAACCTCGGCCAATTTGTGGAGCATCGTCGTGCTCGATTTCCACCGTTTCGACGAATATTTCCATTAGTGGAAACCCAACTGTAGGATCAGTAAAGAATGACAATGTATCGTCATCCTTTATTGGTATCAGTGTTTCCTTAATTCGCCCTAGGTATTGGCACGAATGTTTTGCAGAAACATTCAATGAAAATCGGGAGCTATCAACACCAATTTTTTTGTAGATTTTTGACAAAAATTGATCATAACTGGATGAACGGGGGATCCTCATCGCTGCAATGGGCGTCTGATCATATGTAACAGACCATCCATCACTCGATAATTCACCACCAAAATACAAAAAAATCTCAATGCGAGAAGATGAAGTTGACATTTTTTTTTGCAAGTTTCTACGTAAAATTACTCTTCGTATTTGATATGGGATGAACGAGCCTTATTAAAGGCTGGTAGGCGACCTCCCAGCCTTTATTAAAGGCTGGCCAACGTACCAGCCTTTAATAAAGGCTGGTACATGCCAGCCATCTATCCCATCACCGTGATGGGATAGATATGCATGTAAATATACATATAAATATATCATATACATATAAATATATAATATATAAAGCCATGTTGTTGAAGTTATATTGGATAATTCAGCAGTCCTTTATCTCTCTGCTTAATATGCAGTATTTATTTGATAATAATAGCAGTCACGTAAAGAATACAAGAAAAGAGGAGTATGAACTCCCAAGGAATTTAGATCAACTAAATAAATGGACAATTCCTAAAGTAAATCCTAGATTAATTTACAATTTCGGAAGATTTGATTTCTGGAAAACTAAACAAGTAGTAAAAACTACAGAAGAAGCTATCTCTCTTGATAATGAGGAAAAAGTAATAAAACTTTTGGATTCTATGGATATAAGGCATTACCAAGAAGAATATAAATTTTTACATATTGGTATTGTTCAAATAGCCTTTAAGCCTCTAACATTAGAAGGTTTACCAGAAAGCTTTTTAGCTGTCCTAAGAGATGCCAGAAATCTAGATTGGAAGAAATCTCTAATAGGAATAATCCAATCTAGTCTAGCCCACGGGCCAGTATTTTTTAATGTTTACCCAAATCTACAGTTATCTATGTCGGATGTTAATATACTTGATGCACTAACGTTAAATGTTAAGACCCATGGATATAATTATACACCTGGATCAGAATTAATATGTATATGTTATAGAATTTACTATAAGCTTCTCCATACACTCAATCCTAATTGTAAGACACAAGATAATAAAACTCTTGAACAAACAGTATTCTTTGAAACAAATTTACAGAATTCAAGAATTAATACTAGGAGACAAATAAAATGGAGCGAAGTAGAGTTTCCAGAACATTGGGTAATTGAGAAGGAGGTCCCCATTAGAAGTAATACTGAAAGAATTTTCTAAAAAAAGGTGGGAACCCTTTAGAAAATGGTTTTTTAAAAATTTCCCTCCTGACAAACAAAATGAGATTTCAAACCAATTCTATAAGAAATTATCTGTATGGAATAAGAAAGTTACCTTTGTTCCATGGTTTATAACCAAATATTCAAAACAATATTTAAATGTGTTAGAGAGAAAATATTTCCTAGAAAACGGAAAAATCCTTAATAATGTCTTTCCCCCTCAACAACCTTTCAAAATGAATTCTAATGAAACTGAGATTAATTTTAAAGCATTTTCCAAATTAATTGAAGATAACACCTTAATAGTTACAATAACAGAAATAAATGAGTTACTAAAGAAGCAAAATTATGCCAACTTATACTTAAATGTTATAGGAGAACAAATTATGGAATTAAATAATAAGATAGATAAGATTATGGAGTGGCAAAAGAATTGGCAAAAGGAAATTAACTCAACTAAAACAATAGTTGAAGAGACAAGAGGAGAAATTATCGCAAGACCCTCAATACAACCACCCCCAGATATTGTAGGTTTTAATTTAAAACCTATAGGAGACTTAGAAAAACTATTAGATCAGAAATTTAAAACTGTAAAATTAAATACTCTAAATAATGAAGGAGATCCTCAGGATTATGAAGACGAATTTATGGAGGAAATTAACAAAATAGAAAAATTCGCTAGGAAGCCAATGCAAATCAAATTTTATTATCCTAGGCCAACATCCCAAGATGTCCTTTATGAAGAACAAGAGATAATTGACCAAAATAGTTATAATGGGAAACAAATTTATGAATGGAACATTGATGGATTTACAGAAAGACAAATTTATAATACTATACATAGAATGATGATGTACAGTACTATTTGTAAAGGAAATAATAATTCCGATAAAGCTATTGCTAAAATGATCATAGCTGGATTTACTGGCCAATTAAAGGGATGGTGGGATAATTATCTCAGCCAAACTGATAAAGATGAAATATTAAATACAGTAAAAATTGAAAATAATATCTCAGAAGAGAAAGCAGTTTATACATTAAGCAAAAACATAGTTGAGCATTTTACAGGTAGATGGTCAGATAATAGTGAAAATATTCGAACACTTTTACAGAATTTAAAATGTAAAACATTAACTTCATTTAGATGGTACAAAGATGTATTCCTCAGTAGAGTAATGGAACTCCCAGAGTCAAATGATTCTCATTGGAAGTCTAAATTTATAGACGGCCTCCCTCATCTTTTTGCAGAAAGGGTTAGAAATGTCCTAAGAAAAGGAGACCTGCACATAAACTATAATCAATATACTTATGGGAAGTTAATTGGAACCTGCATTCAGGAAGGATTAAATTTATGCAACGAAATTAGATTAAATAAGCAAATTAAAAGACAAAATTTGACAGAGAAAAGCCAATTAGGACAGTTTTGTGCCCAATTTGGGATGGAAATGAAACCATCCGATAAATCAAAAATCTCTAGGAATAGAACTTCGAGGTTTAAGGAAAAAAGGTACAAAAAGAGAAAATTTAGAAAAGAAATAAATAAAGAAAAAGACTTAGCTAGAAAAAATGATTGGAAAGCTAAGAATAATACCACAAAGAAAATAAGAAGGTGCTATATTTGTGGAGAAACAGATCATCTTGCTAATAGATGCAGAAACAAAAAAGCTAGAAGGCTGAAAAAGAAAATAAATAATCTTAATTTACAAGAAGAAGATAAACAAGAAATACATATTTTCGGAAAAAGAAGAATCCTCTGAATTAGAAGAATCGGAAAAGCAAAATGAACTTAAAAATATCGAAGAGAATTTTGAATATTCATCAACCACTTCTGAATCTGAAGAAGAAGAGCCATCTTGCTCATGTAGGCAGGAAGAAAATTCACATCAAGAATTTTATGAATTAATGGCAAAATTTAAAGAAATGGGAAAAATAAATGTTCTCACAGATAATCATATTATTGAATTACTTAGGGAAATAAAGGATCCTGAAGTTAGGGACATTATCCTAAGCAAGATTGATAGTAATAATGCCTCCACATCTGAGCCTATCCCATTTCATGATAGGACTATTAATAAACCCTATGAACCATATACAA
The DNA here is from genome assembly GCF_000512975.1 of Sesamum indicum. Taxonomy (NCBI): domain Eukaryota; kingdom Viridiplantae; phylum Streptophyta; class Magnoliopsida; order Lamiales; family Pedaliaceae; genus Sesamum; species Sesamum indicum. The sequence goes on along the minus strand of NC_026146.1, from coordinate 7,104,790 downwards.
TAGCTGAGGTCGAGAAATTACTTAATGAAAAACATTCCATTAGAGATAACCCCTCTACTATAGAGGATCTCAAAATTGAAATCGAAAAGTTAAAAGAAGAGATAAAAAATATTAAAAAATACAACCAGTCTCTTACAAACAGACTTGAAAGGATTGAAATTAGTAAAAATAAAGAAATAGAAGAAGAAAATAATAATAAGGAAATAGGGGAAGAAAAATACGAGGAAGAATTTTTATCCACTTTAGAAATAGTCACTAGTCAAAAATGGAATGTCAAAATTGATCTCTTAATAAATAACAATTTTAGGAAAACATTTACGGCTCTTGTTGACAGTGGAGCAGATATTAACTAATTAAAGAAGGCCTTATACCTACTAGGTATTTTGAAAAAACGACCCACTCTTTATCATCTGCCAATGGCCAAAAACTAAATATAAGCTTTAAAATTCCAAAAGCTTACATATGTAATAATAAAAAATGTATTCCAACAAGCTTCTTGCTAATAAAAGATTTAACAAATGAAATTATCCTTGGAACACCTTTCCTTAAAAAGATTTTTCCGATAAAAAATATTAATGAAAAGGGTATAATAGGAACCTATGATAATGAAATAATAAAATTTGAATTCATCACCCAACCAATAGACAGGGTTATAAATGAAATAAAAGATTTAATAATATTTAAAACTAACCAAATATGCTTTATTAAGGAAGAAATAAATTCAATACAGATAAATGAATTACTTAAAAATCCTAAATTACAAGGGAAGATTAAAATGATCCAAAATAAATTTGAACTAGAAATATGTGATGAACATCCCAATGCATTTTGGCATAGAAAAAAATATATTGTTAACCTTCCTTATGAGAGTGAATTTTCAGAAGCGAACATCAACACTAAGGCAAGACCATGCCAAATGAATAGTGAATACTTAGAATTATGTAAAAATGAAATTAATTCTTTAATTGAGAAAAAACTAATTAGATCTTCAAAGTCACCATGGTCATATACTGCATTTTATGTTAACAAACATGCAGAAAAAGAAAGAGGAAAACCTAGACTCGTAATAAATTATAAACCTCTTAATAAAGTCTTAAAATGGATAAGGTATCCGATTCCTAATAAAAAGGACTTGTTAGACAGGTTACATAGGGCAATAATTTTCTCAAAATTTGACTTGAAATCAGGCTATTGGCAAATTCAAATAAATGAATCAGATAGATACAAAACAGCATTCACAGTCCCATTTGGACACTATGAATGGAATGCTATGCCATTTGGACTAAAAAATGCTCCTTCAGAATTCCAAAATATTATGAATGATATTTTTAATCAATTCTCTAATTTTATCATTGTTTATATTGATGATATCCTAGTGTTCTCAAATAGTATTGAGGACCATTTTAAGCATTTAGAAATGTTTAAAACCTTAGTTATCCAAAATGGTTTGGTTTTATCAAAATAAAAAATGAGCATTTTTCAAACAAAAGTCAGATTTCTTGGCCATCATATTGAAAAGGGGGAGATTATACCCATCAATAGAAGTATTGAATTCACTGATAAATTCCCTGATAAAATTACTGACAAAACTCAACTACAAAGATTTCTAGGCAGTCTAAATTATATAGCCCCCTACTATAAGAACCTTGCCCAAGATACAGCAATATTGTATGATAGGCTTAAGAAGAATCCATCAGAATGGACTAATGAACATAGAAGAGCAGTTAGGTTAATTAAACAAAAGGTAAAATCATTACCATGTTTAATTCTTGCTAATCCAAATTGGAAGAAAATTATTGAAACAGATGCATCTGATATTGGATTTGGAGGAATACTAAAACAAATTGATGATAATAAACAAGAATTCCTAGTTAGATTCCATTCAGGAAAATGGAAAGCAGCCCAAAGAAATTATGCTACGGTTGCTAAAGAAGTTCTTGCAATTGTTAAATGTGTTTTAAAGTTTCAAGATGATTTACTTAATCAAGAATTCACTATTAGGACAGATTGTTCTGCTGCTAAATTTATGTTTAATAAAGATTTTAAACATGATGTTTCTGAACAAATGTTTGCTAGGTGGCAAGCACATCTTGCCCCATTTAATTTCTCCATTGAATATATTAAAGGAGAGACAAATAGTCTCCCTGATTTCCTTTCAAGAGAATATATTGATGGAAATAAATCTGGATGAATTTGATAATGAAATATTTAGAGGAATGAATATTTCCTCAACAATTCCAAATGGTTGGATTGAAGAAATGGTCATAGGAGAAAGATATTTTATGAATGGAGTTCATTGGCCTATTTACCATTGGAAATTTTGGGACGAACCAATTGAATATAAGACAAGATTAAAATGAATTCAAAAAATAATCAGAAAACGAATTGATAAAATCAATGAAGTAATTTCTGATATTCTCATACAATTTCCAGATGCAAATATCACTGCAGAAAATCGTATGAAACAACTTTGGATAGCAAATTTGCTATACCATCAGCAAATTGCTGGTCTTTATGCGGGCTAATGAATCATCTTTGTTTTTCAGGAATGCTCCCCTAAAGGGGAAGAGGAAGAAATTCCTCCTCTAATCAGAGAGGAGGTAGGTTCCGAGCCGGTGATATTGTCAGGCATGGGAATAGAGCCTTAGTAAGAGAAAATATTTCAGGAATAGGAAAATTTAATAACATCCCTGAAGAAGAGAATGAACTCTTCAAACAGTTCCTTGAATTTAAAAAGGAACATAAGAAATTAACGACTGATGAATCATCAGCCTCTTATGCAAAAATGTTGCAGGAAGATGAAGATGAATTGGTTAATTACAAATTTAGCGAACACCACGAGATAATTATACTCCTTGAAAATGATGACTTGAGGTGAGAAAATGACCCATGGTATCCAATGAAAAGGTATCTTAATGTAGCATCTTTTCCAGCAGGGTCCTATAAGCCTAGGGCACATTACGAATATATCCTTAAGGCTACCCAAAGTGTTGAAATTAATCACACATTTTCTAGCAATGGGAAGGAGTTCAATTATTCCAAAGCAGTAATTAAAAAATTCATCACTGCTGTTGAATGGGGAATTAACCCCTTAGGGGAAAAAGAATACTTTCACTCAGAGTTAAAAAATACAATAAAATTGAACTACTGGGATTATGTTGAGGCGTTCAATAAGGCTTTTCTCTATGAAAATTATAAAAGAAAACATACATGGTTTTTCAAAATTTGTCCACTAGTTTTTCAACAGGAGATACCAAATTGGGTATACCAATGGTGGATAAGCTTCGGCCCATCAATTACTATTCTTCCTGAAATCTTCCAGGATTATTATACAGAATGGCTAAATTATTCGCCGAAAATAATACAGGCAGAAAAATCAAGGAAATGGATAAAAGGAATGGCTTCACTCTATTTTTTCACTGAATTCTCTATCCCATGGATCTGGAAATGGCTGCCAGAGGTAGGAATTACCCTACAGAAAATCCCTTGCATAAAAAGGAGGTTTTGTTCGAAATTCTGGAACAAGCTAATGCAAATTGATCCCGAGACCAAGAAATACTATGGTCAAGAGATCATCAATGAGATGGAGGAAAAATTGCAGGAATATAAAGTTCTTGCAGAAAAGGAAGAAAATCAGGCACCCAATCCTTTTGAGCATATCTCCCAGAGAATTCTGAATAAGAAGGGGGTAATCACTAAAAATCAGATGATTGAGGAATACCTCAAGCAAATGGAAAATGATTTGAAAAAGAATCTTTCGGGAATTGCTTCTCCCATGGAGACCTCAAGCAAAAATGGGAAAAATAAATTTTCTTGTCTCGCTGGGGAAGCTCAAAATCCATTTGAAAAATCTTCTCAAGAAGAATTCCTTGACAATCTTTTTAAAGGAATCCGGGAGACACTAAAAGGAAAATCAAAAATGGACATTTCAGAATCATCTGAAGAAAAAGAAGATCACAAGCAGTCGGGATCAGAGTCGGAAGGAACTAGCTTCTCCAGACTCATGAAGAAATGAACTGACAGCATGGCAAGTCATCAAAAATTGACCGAATGACACGTGTCGAAAATGAGAGGACACTTGGCAGATGGAGGCCATGCGGACGTGAAGAATTGATTTCAAGTCCGAACCCACTGGTTATAAATAGAATCTTCTCCCCCCTTTTTCTGTAAGCCCTCGGAAGCCTTCATGTGCTGAAGCTGAGGCATTTCCACTTGTAATTTCTTTCTTTTCCCTTAGTTATAAAAACTTTTCATTTGGCATAAGAAGAAACCACCTGTAAGTTTTCTTATTTAAATTTTTGCATTCGTTATTTCCATTCTTGTTTATGTTTTTGTTAGCCTAATGCAAGGCTAAGTTGCTGCTGCTGAATTATCCAAGTATAACAGAGATAGCATGGCTATATGTATATATATATATAATATAAAAAAAAAAGAGTATTTTTCATTACTGATAAACATAAGGAGAAATTGAGGGAACTTAATGATAAGGCTCTCTGGGTCGTAGGTTTAAATTATGGGTATGAATGAGGTCGGCCTTGCCATCGCTGCCCGATTTTGCCAATTTTTATATATATATAATAATAGATATACAATATACATATATAATATATAATATATAAATATATTATGATATATAATATATAATAATATATTATACATATAAATATATTATATGTATATATAATATTATATATATAATATATATATATATATTAAAGGGGGCTGGCCGCGCGGGCCAGCCATTGATTAAGGCTGGCCTAAATTTTTTTTAATTTTTTAAAATAAAAATTTTCCCCTACCCTCATCCACCATTATAAATTGGACGGATGAAGGTGGGTGGAAACTCACTTCATCCACCAGCAAAAATTTTCACCCACCTTCATCTTATACCGTGAGTGGAGAGGTGGCGATCGGAGACGCACACCTTCCATTTCCGTGTAGGGGAAGCCACAATTACCCTACAAGATGTACAAATAATTTGGGCACTCCCAATAGACGGCGAGCCGGTGACTGAAATTGATTTCGACCGCACAACACAACAATGGCAAGAATATTGCCTGACTTACATAGGCTTTAGTCCGGATGCAAATGTGTTGAAGGGCTCGAGATTACAGGCATGGCAATTACATCTCATTTGGCGGCGGTCGAAATTACTTATAATACTCCCCAGGCTGTCGTCGTCCAGTACGCACGTGCCGTTGCATTACTTTTATTTGGGGGATTGATGTGCCCAGATTCCTCAGGTAACTATGTCTCATTACTATATCTTTCAAAATTAGAAGATATAGAAACCGCGAGGAACTACAGTTGGGGGAGTGCTGTGCTGGCATTTTTATATCGCGAATTGTGCAATGCCAGCACAAAAGGCAAAGCGGCAATTGGTGGAGCGCTGCAATTGCTACAGGTAAAATTGACTTAAAAAGTCTTACACAATTTTATTTTTTTTTTGCTATTGATATTCATTAATAACACATATTTGTATTGTTCGTGTAGATTTAGGCGTGGTCACGGATTACGCTACTTTGTCCTGGACTTGGTGCCCAACGACTATTTATGGGCCAAGTGCAAATGGACAATAATCGCTGGCTCCCAGCAGCACCATATGGTGCTACTTGGAATTGTCAGCACACTTTCACCACTACAGTTCGGGGAACTGTACGAGTAATACGAGAAATTTTGGATGAGATGCAGGCGGATCAGGTAACTAAATTTTAATATTATTCGTATATTTATACCGTTTCCTTAAATTCATATTAATTTACATCTTTGTTTTTATTACAGTTCATATGGCAGCCGTATGACATGGACTCGGATGTCATTATGGCTTACGCCGATGAATTGAACCCCCAGTTGTGGAGGTCATCTGTTCCGTTAATATTCTACGCAATAGTTGAAATGCATCGTCCCGAACGAGTTGTTCGCCAATTCGGGATGAGGCAGAATGTACCAGAATCGACGGATATCCGTGATATGAGCCTCCATCAGATTTCCCGTAAAAATCACGCGGGCGCAGATTGGTCTTTGCAACACATACAATACATCAATAGATGGCAAAGACGATATGACACGGTTGTACATAGGCCACTCATTTCTAATAGAAGGGAAACAGAACGAGGTTATTGGGAGTGGTACTACAACATAACAAGAAATTTCGTGTCGTCATCTACTGATAGACGTGTGGAAAGCGGGTACCAACCTGGAGAAGCACCTATGTTGCAAGTTGTGGTACGTTATTATATAATATTACATGTTTTATTTTATATATATTTTTAACAACACAAGGCTAATTATTTTTCTACACTTTTCAGGCAAATGAGGTGAATGCCCTTGAAACTTTATGTCGATCTAGACCACCAAATATCGAAGGATATAGTCAATTGGTGGATAGATTTGAACATGGGTTACATATTATCAAGGA
>NC_026146.1:6993500-7097697 GCF_000512975.1 Sesamum indicum | reverse complement strand
CCCGCCTGGGGAATTTTTGCCTATTTTTTTGAATATTTAATGACGAGTCGCGATTTGAAATCGCGACTCGTCATATTTGTGTTATTCTTTTAAAAATAATTATGATAAAATAATATTTTTTTTTATAATAAAAAAATAATTAACTCATATAAACATTGTAATACATGTCCACAAATTATCGGGGACTAAAAGTAAAATTATCCCATTATGTCTCAATTGTCGTACATTCCGCTCTATCATATACACATAATTCAAACAGTGGTAGAAAATGTAGAAGAGCAAAGAAATATCAAACTCACAATCTGCAGTAAATATTTATAAATTAATAATGTGGGACCAGATAATTTTATTAATTTAAAAATATATTAATTACTGATTTATTAATTTAAAAAGATATTTTTTTTTATTCAACGAAGATATATATATTGTATTGACTAATTGACTGACGGTGCATTTCAACTTTCTCGTCATTACACGGTTTGAAATTGAACCCCACCCAAGACTTTAAGCCATAATCAAGTCAACCCTCACAGTTAATATATTTAATTCGACATGTTTCCAAGAAGGAAGGCTGATAATGACTCGATTCGAAATATACGATCTCCTTTGGGCGATTCAAATATAATTTTTCCAAGTTGTTAATGGGTCGTGAGGATTGAAACACATACGTAAGGTTCGTCGGGTTCGTCCCCAACTAAGTCTTTCTGACGCTCAAATTAGTTAGGATCGAGATAAAAATACGCGATTAGAAGGTGTACAATCAAATATAATAAATGTAAGTTACCTCAAATGATTCGTATTTTGATATTTTTAGGGCCATATATACACTGTTGACGGGGCTACATGTCATAATCTAGATGTTTCTTAACTTTTATCTTACGTTGGACAATCTATCCTGCCATTCTGGGTCAGTTTGCTGGGTTTTGGTACGGGTTGGAGCTCCGACGACCCAACCCGCAAGCTAGAACGTGGGTTCTGCAATATTTTGTTTATTTTGCAATCAAGAGAGGGATTTTTTTGTCCTTTTAGCATGAAATAAGAGTAATCCGCATCAGATAATTTCTCTTCAAAATAAGCTGTACGCAGGAAAGATCACTACTACTAACAGTTCTCACTGCAATGGAAAATTGATTGGAGAATATGGTTCACATAAGAATGGAGAAAATCCGTGCAACACTGCTAGAACTGCAAGCAGTTGTAGGCAGGTGCTTCAAGTACTACATTGTTTGGAACAAGGCTGTTCCTTTCATCTCAGGCATGTATCTGAGCTACTCTCTCTCTCTCTCTCTCTCTCTCTCAACATTTTAACCTTGTAGATGATGGGTTTTTTTCTTTTGTCTCCAGGTTTGGTGTTTGTTCATGCTTGGGTTGAGTATGCGTTGATTCTGGTCCTGATCACGCATCTGACCGACGAGTTCTTGCATTTGCCGAAAGCTGCTTTGGTTGTGAATTTGCAAGATGGGGTAACAGCGATTCTAGGTCTGGTTGTTGCTTATGTGTCCGATGCTTATCTGGGTCCATTTCTAGCAGTAGTCTGCTCAACTGTTGCTTATATCATTGTGAGTACTGCTAGCTTTTGTTATGTCAAACTCAGATGATATATACACTTTGTTCAAGTATAAAGCTTTTCTCTGGCACGCTTGTCTAAACGTTTATGCTCAAATCAATGTACGTAGTAGCCAGCAATACGGTGGTTTTAATGGTTAAATCAGTAGTTTTTTACTAACATGTCACTAAATTGAATTTTACTGAGAGAGCTCGTCATTCTATGTGGACGTATTAGAGGTTATAGGTAGTCGGTTGGTAATTTTGATGGAGGACAAGCTTATTGTTTACAATTCCCAAGAGAATTAAACTTGGGCTTAAAGACAAAAATAGTCCCCTAACATTGGCCATTTCTCGTTTTAATCCTTTAACTTTTGCGTTCTCATTTTAGTCCCGTAACTTTTTAAAATACTCAATTTTGGTCCTTCGACAGAATCTGACAGAATCTGAAAGGAATCTGTGCGGAGCTGGGCTAAATTCTGGACCATTTTACCCCTGAACTACTTTCAAGCGCGGATTTTAGTCCATCTTCACTATTCTTGCATTTTTCATCCATGCTCGCCAAGAATGATATCAGAGCCTAGGTTTATTGAAGAAATATATGATTATATTACATCTTGATATTATTTATCCACTAATGGAGGAGACTCTTTGAGAGAAAATGGAACCGAACGAAAGTTCGAGTTACTCTGAAAATAGAAAATATTTCTAGATTCTGGAAATACAGAGAAGAAAATTTCTTATGAAAATTCTTGACAAGTGTTACAACAGTCCCAAGAGGATTGATCCAAGACTTTTCATGCCGGAAGAGGAAAAAGAATGGCTAAGAAATTTCGAAGTCCAACAAATGCTACTAGGGAATGCAGTGAGGCGTTTACACTCCACTGAAGTCCATGGTAGAATCCCAACCAGGAGAAGCGGAACGGGTAAATTCCTACATAATTTCAGTTCTAAAAATTATGACTGATTGGAAGGAACTCGAGCCGGATACATCAAAGATCTCTCAAGATCTGAGGGAGATCCAAAAGACGGTTCAAGACTATGGACATAGGTTAATCCATATACCTATGAAAATAGAATCTTTGAGCCAAAAGGTGGACGAGGTCCTTAAGATCCTTCCCGATCTACACAAGAGTCTTACAGATCTGAGGGCAGAAATTACAGATCTAAAGAGAAATCAACGAGAGAGCCCTGAGACATCTAGAACTAAACAGGAGCGAATCAGGGACGCCCTTGGAGCAGTACCTCTTCTACACCAGAAGGGGAAGGCCACGGAGATTCCAAAGCCGAAGTCAAGAGAAAATTTAATTATTACTTCTATTAGATCTATAAAATAATGAAAGTAACAAGAGCAGATCTATCAGATCTACAAGAATTGATGGAATTCTTTTTCCAACTCGGGATCGTGGATTTAGTAAATATCCAAACAAATGAGAGCACTCCAGCACTACCACCGCCGGAGGAAGTACATGCTCTAATGATCCTCCACAGGATCAACCAATGAGAGAAAGTGCGGATTTCCACACTAATGCCACTCCAACGTTTATGGGAACCAGGCTAAAGGAAAATCCAAGAAGAAATCCAAAAAGAGTGCAGGAGAATACACCTTGGGCAAGGACCATGCTCCAGCCCTTACATCCATATGGCGCTATACTAAACCTGCATATTATCGATTTCCAAAATATCGAGAAATTGATAGACGAATTGATTGCAGCAATCAAGATAGCAACAACTACCCTAGAGCTCGACAAAGAAAACTTCATAAAGCTTGTGGAGTTGAGCAACAACTACCCTAGAGCTCGACAAAGAAAACTTCATAAAGCTTGTGGAGTTGAGCTTAGAGGGATCTGCAAAGATCGGATGGGATAATACCCCAAAAGATACCAAAGCCAGCATCCTTGTCGGAGATTCAAAAGGTGCGATAGCAGACCGGCTAGGAAGGCTTATTAAAATACACTTCATCGGAGATGGATACTTCGAAGGAAGTAGAGCAGAAAAGGCTAGAGAATATGCACAGGCTCTCTTCAGCCTTGAACTTAGAAGTATTTGCGCACTAGATGAATACATCTATTGGTTTCGCAAGTATTTCTTCCAGAGTAGAGTAGCAACTCCAATGTTCTTCGCAAAAATATGCAGTCCATGGAGGGAAATGTTGATCCAGTCATACAGAGTACCTGAAAGACAGCTAGATTCAGTGGCGTGAAGAATGACTTTTCTTAAAGACAAACTGAAGGATTGGTGTTATCAAGCATCCATCCAGAAGAATATGAAAAGACTGAGAGTTAAAATCAAACGAACCCCTCTCTGTTGTGATAACAATAATTTTTCAACTATTATAGGAGAATCAAGTGAGCCAAGAAAAAGGAGGAAGCAGAGTAGTGACTCCTACCCTAGGAGTTCCAGAAGAACCTTTTCCCGGTAGAGATCATGGTGGACCAAGTCCAAAGCCAGAAATACAAATCTGGACAAAGAACAGGACCAACAAGGGTTTCATCCCAAGGATCTAGACGAACAGATGCAAGATCCACTGGAAGAACCCCTACAAGAAGAACTTTCAAACGGGCCCATACCCGAGCCAATGAAAGTTTCAAAGACTGCAATTGCTGGACTTGCGGAGCAAAAGGACATATATCACCCGACTGCCCGTAGAAACGTGGTGAATTGAGGAAATTTGAAGCCACTGATGATATCCTAGATGCAGTATACTATGGCGATTTGGTACCCATCTACCAATTCGAAGATCTTCCTTCAGACGAAAGCATCTATGAAGAGGAAATAGAGACTGATTCGGATGGATCTTCAACCGAGTCAGAATAATTACAACGAGGGAGATCGGCTTCAAACTTCTGAAAGTCTATCAGGATTCTTTTTCAGAATAACGGTGTCAAATAAAATCATGGAGAGAATCATGCGGCAAGATTCCAACCTTAGCTCATACGATGGATTTAGGATTGGAGGAATTGGGAAAGTCCTGAACCAGATAGGACTAAACCAAAGGAAGCATCACATAATCTACAACGTGAGTTCAGGTGAGTTTGCCTGGTAATGTGAGGAGATGCAATTAATTCCTAAAGAAGAAATTCTTGAAGAATTAAGGAAGCTTAGAGAAGAAATAGCTGTTACTATGAAATGGATCCACATAGGAACTATTGAAGTAGTAATAAAAGCAACTTTTAAGGAAGGAATTGATTCAGAAATACGTTTATCGATAATGGATAGAAGAATCAATAACTTAAGAGATGGATGTCTTGGGACAATGATAGGTAATCTGTATGCAGGAAAATTGATGTTTGACATTCATCCTAGGATTGCATACAACCTAGCAGACCAAGATTTTAGTAGAGTCTTGATCCTTTATCAAGATTTCAAAAGAAAAGATTTAATCAAAGAAGGTAATAGACCATATTTTATAACTTATAGAATAGCTTATGCCCTTTCCAATACCCATCATTCAGATTTGTTTCTTAGGAAAGAGTATATTGAGATTCCTAGAATTTTTAAGGAGTTCGCCAAGGTAATGATACCAGATCCTATTAGGACACCTAAAATAGGTGGTGTTGATATTGTTATAAAAGATCACCTAGTCTTAGATCGGACACCTAGCTCTAGGACTGAGTTTAGTAGTCGGATGTCTTTTTCAAAAGATAGGATTATAGGCTACAAAAGAAAGGAGAAAGAGTTATTAAAAGATTTAACTCCTCAAGAGATTAGAGTAGATAACATAAAGCTTAGATGCCCTGAACGATGGAAAGAAATACAAGTTATATTCGACATCACTAAGAAAGAAAATTATTTTCCTTGTGATGACTTATATCATTTACAGCAACCTGTTGTTGGAAAATATGAGGGAATGCTAGAAATAGCAGGCCATGAAATTTTAGTTGCAGGTGTTGTAGGACGAGAAAATGGGAGTATGACTTTCGGGTTAAATTTTCTCGAAGATCATAAACCATGGGGAAGAAAAGATAACAGAATGGAATTCAATCTTGATGGTGTTATCATAAGGATTGAATAATGAGTCCCTTTCCGATATACATATCTGTTGGTATGTTGTATGATCAATATAAGATAGAGTATTTTGTAGTTTATATTGATTCAGGATCAGGAATTTGCACGACAAAACCTGGAGTTTTCCCTAAGGAAGCAAAGGAAACCTTACCCGTAAAATCATGATACTCAATAAGGGAATACGAGAAGCCAAAATCATGATTGGAGGAGCATTTGGATCACCCTAGTTTAGGGTAAAAACACTTCCTATATACTTTCATGATACAGGTGCCGATATCCTACTAGGTAACAATTTCATTTAAACATTTGCAAGATATATGCAGGATAATCAGAGGAATCTGTTAATCTTTACTACTAACTATGGTAGTCAGATACAGCTGTTGCAAAGAGAAAAGACATTTAACAGGATAATGTCAATAAATTTTCGCAGCAAACGTGGTGATTTTGATGTTAGATTAACTCATCCAAAAATGCAAGACAAGAGAAAATTTGGTAAGATCCTTTTGTCTTTCAGGCAGTAGGGACTCATAGACAGCGATAGCTTCTATAAGGAATCTGAGGAGGAGGTTCTGAACCTTAAAGAAGCACTACTGAAAATAAAATCGCTAGACATCAGCGAAGAGAGCAGGCTTTCTCTTGAAAATGTTAAGAGGCTTATTCAGAGGAACTTCAGTGAAAATCCTCTGGCTTGGTGGGATAGGAACAAGATTGAAGCTACTCTGAAGGTCAAAGATGAGTGCAAATACGAGTATGTTCGATACAAACCTATTCAGGTGAACATGGAGGATAAGAAGGATATGCAGATGATAATCAAAGAGCATATCAGTATTGGACTTATTGAACCTGGAATCTCTACCTACAGTAGCCCTGGATTTCTGATAAGAAACCATGGTGAGATTAAGAGAGGTAAACCCAGGTTGGTTATTAACTATCAAGGTATTAATAAGATATTAGAATTTGATGGTTATTACATTTCTAGTAGAGAACACTTAATTGATTCCATTAAATGAGCAAAAGTGTTTTCTAAATTCAATTGCAAATCTGGTTTCTATCAGATTAAGATGAAAAATGAATCAAAGAAATTTACTGCATTCTCCACACCACGGGGACAATATATCTGGAATGTGCTTCCAATGGGTTTAGCTAACGTACCCCAGATATTCCAAAGAAAAATGGATAATCTTTTTAAAGATTACATTGAATTCATGTTTGTCTATATTGACTACATATTAATTGCAGCAAAAAATATGAAGGAACGTATTAAACATCTTGAAATATTTTCTGATGCATGCCATAGAGAAGGTTTAGTACTTTCTTGAAAAAAAGCTACTATTGCAGTCAATAAGATTGAATTTTTAGGAATCCTTATTAACGAAATAGGAATTGAGTTGCAGGACCATATTGTGGAGAAAAATCCGCAATTTCCCAGATGTAATCAAAGACAAGAAGCAATTGCAAAGCTTCTTGGGAGTTGTTAATTTTGCAGGAATCTTTATTAAGGATCTTACAAGATACAGAAAGGATTTTCGACCACTTCTGAAAGAAACGAAGAGTTCAAAGTGGAAATAGAAAGAAATCTACACCAAAAGGGTTCGGGAGCTGAAACAAGTTTGCAGTAACCTTCCAAAGCTTGCTATACCACAAGACGTGAATGAATTGGTAGTCTACACAGACGCCAATGATTACAGATGGGCGGCAGTACTCATGAAGAGGACAACTGTAGGGGAAGGACCCTGTAGATATACCGGAGGGTTGTTCTCAGAACAACAGACCAAAGTTTGGCACATAAACAAGAAAGAATTCTTTGCGATTTCGAAGGCTTTCAAAAAATGGCCTTTATTTTTATTCTAATTTATTCTTTAAGAAAGCTTTGACATTAGTATTATCAACTTTTAAAGTGAATTCTTTAGCAAGTAAAAATAAAAGGCCATTTTCTGAAAGCCTTCGAAATCGCAAAGAATTCTTTCTTGTTTAAGTGCCAAACTTTGGTCTGTTGTTCTGAGAACATCCCTCCGGTATATCTACAGGGTCCTTCCCCTATAGTTGTCCTCTTCATGAGTACTGCCGCCCATCTGTAATCATTGGCGTCTGTGTAGACTACCAATTCATTCTCGTCTTGTGGTATAGCAAGCTTTGGAAGGTTACTGCAAACTTGTTTCAGCTCCCGAACCCTTTTGGTGTGGATTTCTTCCCATTTTCACTTTGAACTCTTTGTTTCTTTCAGAAGTGGTTGAAAATCCTTTCTGTATGATTTCCTAACAAGAGATGGAGGCGTATGAAGCAAATTCCATCATGTTGAGACTTAGGCACCTTCGAGAAAACCTCAAGGAGCTTGACAGAAAGTTCGGACAGCTAGCAGTTAATGCCCAAGTTGCCCGACAAATTCAAAGAGCCGATCTAGACACTGTCCAGGTCGCAATAAGGAGTTCCTTATTAGCATCCACCTCGCTATGGAACGACTTACGAGAATCAATTCGGAAGGCATCACTTTCAGGGATGACTCACGAGTTGAGGGAGCATAACCCAAAATATGCCTTTAGAGTACAGGGCTCTACACCTGTAGCGTCGGATTCAAGTACCGATTGCACAAGGCCATCACTAGACTCTAGTGAAACGACAACAATTGAATCACAGGAAGTGTAAACTCCTGTAGGTTCAAGTCAACCCAGCACCTTTGGGGTTAAAGAGGGAGAGATTAACCTTAGGCCAATGACAGGCACCTCTAAGGCTAATACCAACGAATTGATATCTTCTTCTGCTTGGCAGGATTATTAGCGTATGTGGAAAAAATTAATTTCCCGCAAAGGAGTCAACCCAGGCAAGACCATTATCGTAACGTCCAGAAAATATAACAGAGTCTAGATGTTAGAAGGGTCTAAAATAGAAATTGTCAGAAAATGGTATGATTTTGGAGCTCTTGCTTCAGTTCATACTATGTCACCGAGTTTTCCAGAAATCTCAAAACTTCCGGAGTGGATTAGTGGGGCGGTCTTTGATTCATGGCAAAACAACCCCCACTTGAAAAGAGGCGATGTTCTGGAGATAAAATTTGTTTCAGTAGCTCCAGAAACTGCAGGAAAGGGGTCTCATCCAGCATTCCATTTTATGAAGCTGCAGAGACCAGATATGGTAGCTTTCAACAAAATTAAAGCTGCCTCAGGAGAAGCTCCCTTTGTATCAGCCATTAGTGAAGATAGTATCTCTATCAGGAGAGCTTGGGGATTATGGGTCTATCTCTCAAAGATGGACAAAGTCAAGTATCCATTCAAGATTTTCTCAAACAAAGTGAATGGATCATTCCTGTTAAATTCCAGGACAGGAAAAAGCACGAAGTTCTCTGAAAGCTTATTCGAGAGAAAAAGGATGTTAATTTGGGAAAATAAGCTGTCGGCAATTGAAGCCACAAGGATGAAGATGTGCAACATGTTGCATGTTGGGCAATGGCATAACCATATATGCCCTTGCTGCGAGAAACACAAAAAGCCCCTGTTCGGGACAAAGATTCGGGTCACGAAAAATAAACCCGAACGGGACCAAGACAAAGAAAAGGGAAAAATTTTTACCAAGAGAAGTAAAAGTTAAACGATGTAAAAATTCGAGAGGATAAGACTGTCGACAGAAAACAACAAAAGCCAACAGTTAGCAACGCAGCCAGTTGGAAATCATGTGACCGACAAACCATTATGACCGGCAACTGGAAATCACAAGGCGATGACGAGCGCAATGAAATCATCACAAAACAAGTTTGGAGTCCGAATTTCAAGTCCGGGGACGCCTATAAATAAAGATGCAATGAAGCAGAAGGGGGACATCAGAAAAACTTCTCCTACTCTTCAAAGCATTATTCTGAGTGTTTCCAATCATTCTAGTATTTTAATCTTTCGGTTTATGGGGGTTTCCCCAATGAGTCTAGTCCTCTATCCTATGAGAGGCTAAACAGTTGTCTCCTCCAACGAAGAAATAGTATCAATGTAATATTTTCGATATTTTTCAATAAAGAAAGGCTTCTATTCCACTTGTTTATCGAAGATATTAATAAGTCTCTATTTCAAAACACCTTTTACGCCCTAAGGTAGGAAACGAAATAGGGCTGTGCTGTTTTGTTACTGAAGGAACCAAGTTTCTACGAACCATCTGTTGCGGTAGTGTGGTTGGAAGAAGTCCGTAAAACTGAGGACTTGGAATACCCGGAAGCAGGACGGTCAAACCAAGGTATGAATTTATAGAGGCTTAGTTATATTTCGGAAGCATGATGGGCCAAACTAGGGCATGTGTATAGACTATATTCATTTTTCCTAAGAAGGGCAAAATGGTCACTAATTTGGCTGGAGGACGAAAATGAGAAAATTTAAAAAGATACGGGACTAAATTGAGAAATTGAAAATTAGGGGACAAAAATGAGAAATCGCTCAAGTTACAGGACTAAAATTGTTTGAAAGCTTAAACTTGTCTTCTCATTTTCATGTTGGAAAATTTCAGTTCGAAGTAATTGAAACAACATTTTGAAATATTACAATCGAATTTAGAAATCAAAAGCAATTAAAGTCACGTTGGAATAAGTGACATAAAGCAATTAGAAATGCTATTTATGACAAGAAATTTAAATCGAAAACTTACAACGAGAATTGTATCATAACAATTCTCAGTCCAATTGAAATCGTTAATTTTACCAAATCACAGAATTACTGCTTGGCTTGAAGAAAATCTACGTTCCGTATCAGTAGTGCACTAGGTTCAACATAATTTCTCCCAGGATAAGACGGTTACAGTTCTTTCGATTTTAGTACTATACCGAAGAACACCTCGATCAAATACTTAGAAGCTCGAAATCAAAACTTTATAACTCAAATCTTTAAAAGAATACTATAGATGCTGAGAGAGAGGGAGAGAAAAATCTCAACAACTAGAATTGTTGTTTGCTCTCTTTATTTTATTGTTGTCTACTCCAAGTTATAAAGACATGCCAAAAAACCAATCATAAAGAGGGTAATGAAATCAACCATAATGGCCTTAATTTGGCCAAATGAAATAGCCAGTATGAAACGGATGAGTAATAACAAGGCCATTCAATTCCTCTTCAATTCTGTGAGTTACATTTCAGCGGTTATAGTTTTTCAGCAGACTTACTGACCTGATGGGTATACACTTGTAACCCTGCAATAAGACCAGATTACCCTTCATTAAGGGCATTAAAGTCATTTCGCGATCAGGATCTGGGCCTCTTGTAACGGGCGGGTCGCGGAGGACCCGAACCGGGTCGCACAAACCGACTGAAAACCCAGACAATGGAAGTCGTTCGATCAGAACATGAGCCAGTAGGATAAGGCCACGTGGCCCAGTACTTGATACCCAGCTGTGCTCTATAAATAGACCCCAATGCGCCATTATTGAGGTAACTGTTGCGCACTTATTGAGTTAGAACTTTGAGATCGCATACAATTCTCTCGATCAATCCAACTTGAGCGTCGGAGGGTCATTGTCGGGGACGTGCCTGACGAGCTCACGGTTCGTGTTTTATTCTCAGGGAACCCAAAATTTGATCTAAAAAGAGTTGGTCTATCTGGAGTGAGATCGTCTCAGGAGATCGCTAATTTCGACCCAAATCAGTTGGCGCCGTCTGTGGGAACATCTGAGAATTCATTATCATAATAGAATGTTCATCGAGGAGAAACGCCGAAGAGGAGGAGACACCGAGAAAAGGAGGAGCAACTATCTAGTTAACCCAAGACGAACTACAGAGAATGATAGAAGAAGCTAGTCGGAAGGCAATTGTGGAATATGAAAGAAGAACAGCGACTCCACTGGTTAAGGAAACGGCGAGGAGGCAGTTGTTTGAGAATGTTGAGCCACAGAGAGAGTCGAGAGTGCAAGGCGAACAAGAGCACCGTAGCAAGCGACCAACATCATCTAATGCCGGCTCCAGCAGTCATGTTCGCGCGAAGAGAAGGGAGCCCGTGATATCCCGGGCCGAGGTCGAGAGCGTGGGTAAACAGATACACAGCTTGAACAAGCAAATTGATAAGCTGAAGAAACGAGGAGAGATAGTCTCCCAAAACAAAAATTCTCCTTTCTGCAATGACATTCTGGTCCAGACAGTCGAGCCGGGTTTCAGAGTGCCCGACTTACTGAGGTATGACGGGATGAGAGATCCCCAAGAACACGTGGCCGTATTCGAGATGGTGCTGAATTTATATGGGCAGTCAGCCCCCATCATGGAAAAATTATTTGTGACCACACTTACAGGAAAAGCTCAAGAATAGTTCACTAATTTGCCCCGAGGAAGTATTGAATCATACGAGCAACTCATACAAAAATTCAACTTTCACTTTGCAAGGAAGAAGAAGCAGAAGAGGTCAGCCACCCATTTATTCAATATCCGCCAAAGGAAAGATGAGACACTGAAGAATTTCAACGGGAGATTCAATAATGAGACCTTAGAGGTGCAAGAATTGAGGATCGATATGCTTGTGAGCATCCTCATCCATGGGCTACGAAAGGGTCCTTTCACGTCTGCTCTCGCACGCGATCCGCCCAGCAACGTCGAACAGCTAATGGCGTTAGCACAAAATACATTGATGAAGAGGAGATGAACGCAATGAAAGACTCCGAACGGAGAGAGCGCGACTATGCACCCAGACGACCTCATGAGAATAGAGAAGGGGGTGGCAGCAAGCAAAAACCGGAGAAACAGAAGGAGCCCAAGTATATCCCAAAATACCATAACTACACTCCGTTGGCCATGTCGCGAGAAAAAGCTTTAATGATGGTGGAAAATGCGGATGTTTTGAAATGGCCGAGACATACGAGGTACACCCCCTCCAAAAAAATTTCTAACAAGTATTGCAGGTTTCATCGGGAGAGGGGTCACAATACCGAGTAGTGTTTTCAGTTAAAAGATGAAATCGAGAGACTAGTTAGGCAGGGATATTTTCGAGATCGCGTCCCCCCAAATTTCAAAATCAGTGGGGAAGGAAGGAGAAGCAGATCAAGGAGCCGAGATCGAGATCAAAACCCAGGTCCCTCGAGAACTGATAGGACCCCGATCGGCGGGAGCAATGCACCCACAAAGGGAGTAATATACACGATCGGAGGAGGGCTGAGAGCCGGAGACTCGAGTCGAACACTGAAAAGGTGCGCTCGAACTGTGGAATCGAAGGTGGATGATGAAGAGGCCATCTCGTTCGATAGTTCCGACAGATTGAAGAATGGCGGGGATCAGAACAACCCGATGGTCGTCAAGCTAGATATCGCGAACTTCACTGTCCACATGGTGCTGATCGACAGTGGCAGTTCAGCGGACATCAATTTCAAGAGCGTGGTGGATAAGATGGGGCTAGAGAACGCACGGCTCGAACCCGTAAAAATCCCGTTAGTGGGCTTTGGAGGAAGCGAAATGGCCTCACTGGGGAAGATCGAGCTACCAGTGTCCATGGGAGAAGAGCCGAAAAGAAAGACCTTGATGGTCAAATTTCTGGTAGTAGACACCCCATTTACATACAACGTCATCTTAGGTCGGCCAGGGCTGAACTCGTTCCGAGCGGTCATCTCCACGTACCACATGAACATGAAGTTCCTTACTGAATACGGGATTGGAGAAGTGTCGTGCGACCAGAAGGAAGCTTGAAAGTGTTACAATCTGTCGTTGAAAGGGGAGCCAAAGCCGAAGAAGCAAAAAACTAAAGAGGACGCTGAACCCCGACCATACGAGGCCGAGCACTTGAAACCCAGCGAAGAATACAAGGCGATTCAGCTCGTGCCCGACGAGTCTAGTAAAACGACCTGAATAGGGTCCAGCATGAAGGATGGAGAGATGGCCATGATCGAATTTCTGAGAAAAAATGCTGATATGTTCGCATGGAGCCCATCAGATTTCACAAGGGTCGATCCGGAGGTCATTATGCATCGACTGAATGTTGACCCGATGGTTCGACCTGTACAACAGAGGAAGAGGTCGTTTGGCAGTGACAAAAATGAAGTCATCAGACAGGAGGCCGAAAAGCTGCTTAAAGTCGGGTACGTATTGGAGGTCCAATACACTGATTGGCTTTCTAACGTGGTGCTCGTCCCAAAATCCTCTGGGAAGTGGTGCATGTGCGTTGATTTTACAGACTTGAACAAAGCTTGCCCAAAGGATCCGTACCCACTGCCTCGGATCGACATGATGGTAGACTCGACCACTGGTTTCGAAATCTTCTCAATGATGGATGCTTATCAAGGATATCACCAGATTCGAATGGCTGAAGAGGATAGAGACAAAACCTCATTCGTCACTGAGAAGGGGATTTATTGCTACAATATGATGCCATTCGGACTAAAGAATGCGGGTGCGACCTATCAACGGTTGGTCAATAAGATGTTCGGTGACTTGCTGGGGAAGACCATGAAAGTATACGTTGATGATATATTGGTCAAGAGCAAGAGGTCGCAGGACCATATCGAGGACCTCGCACAAGCCTTCCGTATTATGAGAACATATGGCATGAAACTGAACCCGGACAAGTGCACCTTCGGAGTAAGAGGAGGAAAATTTCTGGGATACATAGTTAGTGAATGAGGAATTGAGGCAAACCCAGAAAAAATTCAGGCTATTATGAGTTTGAGATCGCCGACTTCGATCAAAGAAGTTCAGAAGCTTACGGGCAAGATCGCATCACTGAGCAGGTTCATATCTCGATCGGCAGATAGAAGCTTACCGTTCTTCAAGATCCTGAGGAAAGCGAAAAACTTTACATGGACCGTGGAATGCGACCAGGCGCTACAGGCGTTGAAAGAATATCTTACCCAACCCCCCTTACTCGCAAACCCTAAGGAAGGAGAGATATTGTTTTTGTATCTGGCGGTATCCGAGAATGCGGTTAGCTCCGTATTGGTGATGGAGGAAGGAAATAATCAAAACCCGGTCTACTACGTCAGCAAGATGCTTCAAGGTGCAGAATCCCGGTATTCAGAAATGGAAAGGCTAGCTCTGGCTTTAGTGGTAACGGCTCGGAAACTGCGACCCTACTTCCAGTCGCATAAAGTGGTGGTACTAACAAACCAACCTCTCAAGCACGTGATGTCGCGACCTGAAGCCTCCGAGAGATTAATCAAGTGGGCGGTCGAACTGGGACAGTACGACATTGACTATCAGCCTAGGACGGCCCAAAAAGCACAGGTGCTGGCAGATTTCGTGATGGAGTTGTCCGGCGACCAGAAAGAGCCAGAAACAGCCGAACAACCTTGCCTGAAATGGATGTTACATGTGCATGGATCCTCCAATGCCAATAATGGAGGAGCAGGCGTACTAATCCAAGGACCCAAGGGGGTAGAGATCGAAGTTGCAGCTCACTTATCATTCCCAGTGACGAACAATGAAGCAGAGTATGAGGCACTCATACTGGGTTTAGAGCTCGCACATGACGCCGGTGCCCGAGATCTGGAGGTTTTCACGGACTCGCAATTGATTGCTCTACAGATCGAAGGAACATACGAGACGAGGGAGAGGACGATGTCATCCTACAAAGAGGTCGTGCAGCGATTAATGGGTAAATTTGAGAAGTGTTCTGTTTTGCAGATCCCTAGGGCAGAAAATGACAAGGCAGATGCCTTATCTAAATTCAGAGCTGCAATGAACGGAATTCGAGATCGAAAAATCACGGCCCTAGTGCGCGAGCGATTGGTCCTTTCAAACAGAGCCGAGGTGCAGGTAGTCTCAGAGATAGGGTCGTGGAAGGACGAAATCGTGAAGTATCTTGAGGACGGTACCCTGCTCAGCGACCCCATTGCTGCGAAAAGAGTCAAATTTCGAGCTACCCGATTTACTATGTTAGCCGGCCAGCTTTACAAACGAACGGTGGATGGGCCTCTCTTGAAATGTTTATACGAGCAGAGAGCCCTTTACGTGATGCGGGAAATCCATGAGGGAAGTTGCGGAAATCACTCGGGTGCGAGATCACTCGCACAAAAAATCATGCGACAGGGATATTTCTGGCCTACTTTAGTCAAAGACTCTAAAGAC
The DNA here is from genome assembly GCF_000512975.1 of Sesamum indicum. Taxonomy (NCBI): domain Eukaryota; kingdom Viridiplantae; phylum Streptophyta; class Magnoliopsida; order Lamiales; family Pedaliaceae; genus Sesamum; species Sesamum indicum. The sequence goes on along the minus strand of NC_026146.1, from coordinate 7,082,147 downwards.
CTGGTGCGAAAATGCGAGAGCTGCCAAAAATACGCTTCCCTGATACATCAGCCGGCGACCCCAATGGAGCCAATCAAAATAGCGTGTCCGTTCGATAAGTGGGGAATCGATATTGTCAGACCCTTTCCACCCGCCCAAGCTCAAAAGAAATTCATCATCGTGGCAGTCGAGTATTTCTCCAAGTGGGTCGAAGCAGAAGCAGTAGCCAAGATATCTGAGAAGGAAGTCATCAACTTCATCTGGAAGAACATTATTTGCAGATTCGGGATACCTCGAATATCAATATCTGATAATGGCACCCAATTTCAGGGGAGAAAGATTATAGAATGGTGCAAGGAGCTGAAGATCGCACAACACCTTCACTGCAGTTGCGAGCCCTCAAGCAAACGGACAAACTGAAGTAACTAACCGGACGATCTTGCAGCACTTGAAGACACGCCTCGAAAACAAGGGATCATGGGTTGACGAGCTGCCGGGAGTTCTATGGGCTTATCACACGACTCCGCGATCTACCATGGGTGAGACCCCCTTCTGCTTAGTATACGGAACAGAAGCTATCATTCTAGCAGAAATTGGGGAGGAGTCGCAAAGAATCATGCAGTACGATCCCGAAGCTAACCGAGATGAGCGAAGTTTCGACCTCACGGTGATTGAAGAAAAGAGAGAGGTCGCGTATGCCCAAATTCTGCACCACAAGGGATTGATGATGAAGAGCCATGATCGCAAGATTCGACCACGCCAACTTCAAGTAGGAGATCTCGTGTTGAAAAAGGTAGAAGCTTCCAAGCACATAGGAAAGTTAGAGCCGCCATGGGAGGGACCATACAAGGTAACCGAGATCAGAAAGAAGGGTACATACAGGCTACAAGACATGCAGGGTCGAAACTTGCCACGCCCCTGGAATATACAGAACCTGAAGAAGTTCTACGCATGAACAGGAAAGTCGTACTATGGAGCCTGTGAAAGGCCATCAACAAAGAAGATCGAGTCTAGTGCCTGTGAAAGGCCATCAACCTGGAGGAGGTCGAATTCTGGAGCATCAACAAAGAAGATCGAGTCTAGTGCCTGTGAAAGGCCATCAACCTGGAGGAGGTCGAATTCTGGAGCCTATGAAAGGCCATCAACAAAGAGATCGAGTCTGGTGCCTGTGAAAGGCCATCAACCTGGAGGAGGTCGAATTCTGGTGCCTGCGAAAGGCCAACAACCAAGTGATCGAATTCCAGAGCCTGTGAAAGGCCGTCAATCATGTAAAGGTTAGGGATATCGCATTCAGTATACTGGATATAGTCATCACTGGATATAGCATCAACTGTAATTTCCTCGGAACAATTTACATTCAGTATACTGGATATAGTCATCACTGGATATAGCATCAACTGTAATTTCCTCGGAACAATTTATAAAACTGCGTACATTTTTATTGCTTATCTTCGACTCCGCGATCTACCACGGGTGAGACCCCCTTCTGCTTAGTATACGGAACAGAAGCTATCATTCCAGCAGAAATTGGGGAGGAGTCACAAAGAATCATGCAGTACGATCCCGAAGCTAACCGAGATTTCGACCTCACGGTGATTGAAGAAAAGAGAGAGGTCGCGTATGCCCAAATTCTGCACCACAAGGGATTGATGATGAAGAGCCATGATCGCAAGATTCGACCACGCCAACTTCAAGTAGGAGATCTCGTGTTGAAAAAGGTAGAAGCTTCCAAGCACGTAGGGAAGTTAGAGCCGCTATGGGAGGGACCATACAAGGTAACCGAGATCAGAAAGAAGGGTACATACAGGCTGCAAGACATGCAAGGTCGAAACTTGCCACGCCCCTGGAATATATAGAACCTGAAGAAGTTCTACGCATGAACAGGAAAGTCGTACTATGGAGCCTGTGAAAGACCATCAACAAAGAAGATCGAGTCTAGTGCCTGTGAAAGGCCATCAACCTGGAGGAGGTCGAATTCTGGAGCCTGTGAAAGGCCATCAATAAAGAGATCGAGTTTGGTGCCTGTGAAAGGCCATCAACCTAGAAGAGGTCGAATTCTCGAGCCTGTGAAAGGCCATCAACAAAGAGATCGAGTCTGGTGCCTGTGAAAGGCCACCAACCTGGAGGAGGTCGAATTCTAGTGCCTGCGAAAGGCCAACAACCAAGTGATCGAATTCCGGAACCTGTGAAAGGCCGTCAATCATGTAAAGGTTAGGGATATCGCATTCAGTATACTGGATATAGCATCAACTGTAATTTCCTCGGAACAATTTATAAAACTGCGTACATTTTTATTGCTTATCTTCGTACGTGCACACTTTCATGTCTTTGTTGTTATCTACTAAGCAAAGTAAGCCAATCATGCGATCTGAAAAAGACGCATTCAATTAAACACGAACTGAAAAAGACGCGTCCAACCGTGCGATCTGAAAAAGACGCATCCAATTAAACGCGAATTGAAAAAGACGCGTCCAACCGTGCGATCTGAAAAAAACGCATCCAATTAAACGCGAACTGAAAAAGACGCGTCCAATCGTGCGATCTGAAAAAGACGCATCCAATCAAACGCGAACTGAAAAAGACGCGTCCAATCGTGCGATCTGAAAAAGACGCATCCAATCAAACGTGAACTGAAAAAGACGCGTCCAATCGTGCGATCTGAAAAAGACGCATCCAATTAAACGCGAACTGAAAACGACGCGTCCAATCATGCGATCTGAAACAGATGTGTTCAAATTCTACGATCTAAAAAGACAACCTAAATGTGCAATCTGAAAAAGATGTACTTCACACGCCGACTGAAAGAACGATCGAAAGAAGACAAGTTTTGTGCGATCCAGAAGACGTGCAATCTTTGAACGAAAGGAGGCATTCAGTAAATAAAAAGAGAAACAAAGTACACAAGCTGCCAAAAGTCAGTCTTTCCATTGATCGAATGTCATTTACAGGGCGATCATAAACCTACACCCCAATGTCCTATTCTCAAAAGAATTACATTTCCAAAAAACGGTCTATAGGTTTTACAGTTCGAGAGTGGTCAGGTCAGAATCCTATTACAAAAATGGGGAGATTGGGACGAGTCACGCATTAGCCTCCGCTTCCAGCTCGTCTCTCAAGGCCATAAACTCATCATCCTTCAGGTCAGGATCAGCAGGATAAGGCTGGAGGCCACCATCAAGCGCGATGCTAAGTTGACCGCGACCGAAAGATTCTTGAAGTCCGCCAAGCTTTGTGATCTGAGACAGGCAGGTCTCATAACCCTTAGCGTATGAATCCGCGGAATTGAGCTCGAGGGCAGTCGTGAAAGTGTCCGTCTTCAAAAAGTCACGAACTGCAGACATCCTGGAGTTAGCCAAGACTTGCTGATGTTCTTCGATAGGAATGCGACCAGCTTGGCCTTCTTCCACTCCATGCTTGTGGCCTTCTTCACGTCCAGCTTCGAACGCTTCCCTCTTGGCCTCCGCTAAAGCCACCTCCTTCTCAGAGAGAAGAACCTCCCTCTCCTTCCTGGCAGCATCGAGCTCGGCCTCTATGCTCGTGACTTTCTCACCAAGGACCAGCATACTATCTGCATGCTTGAGGTCTGCCTCATCTCGCTGTACCAGTTGAGCCTTGAGATTTTACACCTTCTGGTCTGTTTGAATGAAACTCCTTCGATAGTGGGTGCACTTCAGAGTGAGACTCCGGAGGAAGGTCATGGCCTGCAAGGTCGAATAAAGCCAGTAAGAAAGCAGAACGAAGAGATAGACAATCAGCCAAGAGAATACCTGAATTAGGGAATGAGCCCCGAACTCTTCGAGCCGAATGGGGTTGTTCGTCACCAGCGAACCTTGATCGCGAACGGAGATGATGGAATCATAAAGATCGAAAGTGTCATTCCCTGCTTCGCCATAGAGAGTCGAACTGGACATGCTATCCCATTTTGGGGGCGGTTGGTTACCTCGAAGGGCCGCCCTGCTCTCCTCCCAACATGCCACGAGCTGGGCTACCCTAAAAAATTTGTCCCGATTGTCATTCTCGCCAGTCTTCTCCGCAGCTTCCCTAGTCATCCTGCTCAACACGTTCGAGCTATGCAGTTTGGATTGGGGAAGGTTAGAGGTTTCTGCAGGCTCCTTCCCTTTGCCCTTATCATTTGGCCCTTGCTTGGCCTTATTTCCCGAACCTCGTTTGGGTGAGGATCGCTTCCTCTTTTTAGGTCGCTCCTCAGTGGGAGGACCTCGCCTTTCCTGCTCGACCCCCTGGTCGCCACTGACTTCGTCCAAGTTTAATTCTAACTCCGAAGAGTTGTAGCCATGGTGACCTCCAGGAGTAGAAGGCGTCTCCTCACTATCGACCAGGATGGGTTGCTGGCCGACGGGGCTCGCAGATACAAGAGCCTTCGAAGGAACCGGGGAGGGCGAACCAGAAGGGGGATCAGATGAAGCTGCAACCTCTTTCCCCTTCCTCAATTTATTTTGGGCCGCTATCATCCGTATAGCATTGCGTGAACTCATGATTAGATTATCTGCAAAAATTAGAGAAGTCAGTACATACGAGCACACCAACAACGGAATGAATGGGACCGGAAGAGAAAAATCACCTAAGGACTCTTCGATATGGAGGGACGCTGGAGAGAGCCCAGATAGTTGCAAAACCTTCTCAGTGAGAAGTTTCTTGGGGTCGTACTTATAAGCCTTTAGGCTCCTTATCTGATCACCCTCCAGCCCCCCTCCACTTGTTTTCGGGATGGGTTTATACTTGGTCCATTCGTTTTTAAAAGGCCATACACCTCTAGGAGATCGAATGAAAATATAGCGATCTAACCAGACCCCTACATTCGACTTCAGGGCGCTCAAGTATCCACAGTCGGGCTTGGCCGAAAGATAGAAAAAACCTCTACTACCGGATCGTTTCGAGGTGGTGAAAGAGTACAAACTCCAAAAATTATCAAAACTGGGTTTTATACCTAGGAATTGCAATTACAACAAAAAGGACGATATGAGACATTGAATTGGGGGAAAGTTGGATAGGGCACAACCCCAGTTTATTCAAAATCGAGGCTATAGGGGGAGCCAAAGGGAATCGCAGTCCGGCATCGAGGTGTTTGATAGAAAAAGCACTAAAACCCTTGGGGGAACGATGCATGCGATCAAACTAGCAGGGATGATAATTTCGTAACTGGAGGGTATATGGTATTTTTCTCTAATCTTGAGAACGGGAGTCCTAACTTTGCTGACTACAGCTTCCCAAGGGTTTTTAGCGAGCCTATCCTCGAATTTCGCGAGAGTTGAGGGGCCGGCATGTTCATCGGTGAGTTTTGAAATCGGAAACTTTTTGTTCCTCTTTGGAGAGGTAGAAAAAGACCCATGAGAAGACCCAGACATGGACCTAGATGCGGACTCTGACGTAGACCCAGACACAGACTTAGAGGTAGACCCGGACGCAGACTCAGAATGGGTCACAGGAGACCCTGAGCCAGGTCGCGACTTAGAATTCAAACTGGAACTAGAGGACATCGTACCTTAAAACAGGATGGCTCTGGAAGCTGCAGATCGAATGCGAACTTCAAGTCGTGAGTGCAGGTCACTGGAAGTCTATATATGGGGCAGGCGTGAGAGTTTGAATGACCGGTATATTTATAGGCAGACCCCTCTTGAAATACGCGCCACAGATCAACCACTGAGATGCCGACACGTGTCCGCCTGGGTAACCGATCGACGGATGCGACTGTTCGACTTCTTCAAAGGCAAGGGTCATGCACTTTGAAAAAGTGGGGGAGTAATGATGGGTATACACTTGTAACCCTGCAATAAGACCAGATTACCCTTCATTAAGGGCATTAAAGTCATTTCGCGATCAGGATCCGCGCCTCTTGTAACGGGCGGGTCGCGGAGGACCCGACCCGGGTCGCACAAACCGACTGAAGACCCGGACAATGGAAGTCGTTCGATCAGAACATGAGCCAATAGGATAAGGCCACGTGGCCCAGTACTTGATACCCAGCTGTGCTTTATAAATAGACCCCGATGCGTCATTATTGAGGTAACTGTTGCGCACTTATTGAGTTAGAACTTTGAGATCGCATACAATTCTCTCGATCAATCTAACTTGAGCGTCGGAGGGTCATTGTCGAGGACGTGCCCGACGAGCTCACGGTTCGTGTTTTATTCTCAGGGAACCCGAAATCTGATCTAGGAAGAGTTGGTCTATCTGCAATGAGATCGTCTCAGGAGATCGCTAATTTCGACCCGGATCATGACCTATTTTCCGAATTCAAACGAGTGAATCTTATACGGAATTGAAGCTCTGTGGGTCTAATTTCAAATGGTCCAAGTTTCAAGTCCATTGGAAATTTTCACAGAAAGTTATGACTGTTTTAACAAGGGCCGACAAAAACAAAGAATGATATCTAGAATTTTGTTTTTGCATTTATTCTATGTCCAAAATTCTATGCTTATTAGCTGATGTTTAGGCACGACTTGTAATCTGATGTTATCCGGGCACAATTTAGAATACAGAATTTCTAAGATATACTCCTCTTCTCTTCCTTCAAAAGTATAATTATACAATTGAACCTAACATAACTTCTAACACTTAGTCTCTAGTGTGTTGATACTCGAGCAACATTGACTAAGTTGAGCAATGTCATTTTAAGTTTTGGCTGAAAAAGATACTTGGCAACAGGTAAGTTCCCTTAGTTGGAATAGATGTGTCGATAAACTCCATCCAACTTAATTTTGTACTTATCAAACATAGATGAATAAAAATCAACTTAGGGATTATGTACCACAAAGTGCAGCCAAGTTGCAGGTGTTGTTATTGCTATTATGATTTGATCCACCTGGGACGTTTCCTATTTCTACAGGGATTAACACTGTTGTTTCTCGGGGCGTGGCATCTAAAAAGTATTGAGCTACAATTACTGTACGTGGCATTGATACTGGTAGCTTTAGGCCGAGCGGGCCTTGATATCCCACTCAAGGAGTTTCTTGCCTATCAATTTAGAGAAGAGGGGTCATATGCAGACGAGGAACAATTAGAGAGTCGTAGAAAGATATGGTGGCGTCCGGCTTATATTTTAGGTATCTGTGCATCTGTTTATGTGTTTGCAAATGCTGAATGGATCCAGCTCTCAAAGATAGCAGCAATTGCTATGGGGGTAGCCTTTGTGTTATTCGTAGGAGGCGCAGCATTTAAGTATAAGTACAAGCCACCTGCTAAGGAAAGCATGCTAAACAACATGCTGCAAATCCTGCGTGCAGCAGTATCGAAGAGACATCTTAGGAATAGTACTCCTTCCAGAAATGTCATTCCAATACTAAGGTAAACAGTTCTTTTTCCTCTTTTGTTGGATCAAGTTCATGTAGGATGTAATTAGAACTAACGATTTGAGCAGGTGGTTAGATGCAGCTTCGGTTGAGGAACCTTCACCTAGTCGGGCAGAACAAATGAGGCTAGGAAGACTTTGGAGTCCTGAAGATGTACAGAAAGTGAAGATTCTGCTCTCTATGGTCCCTCTGTGGACAACGTTACTCGGTTATGGTCTACTGCAGGCCACAGGAAGCACTTTCTTTTATGAACAAGTCGGTTGCATGGACAGTCGTCTGGGTCAAATTTCGGAAGTTCCCATACTTATTTTTGTGATAGTGCAGAGTTCAACTAGGTTCATAGTCTCGCGTCTTTGTGATTTACTATTTCCGTCTTATTGGAGTCAGAAAGTTCCAGGGCAAGTTATGCTTACAAGGATTGGAGCTGGAATGGCAATTTCACCAGTATGCTGCATAGTTGCTTGGAGGATCGAGACGTACAGGCTGCAGAAGTATGTCAGCCACGAAGTTTCTGTCACTGTTTTCTGGCTAATCCCACAGTTCTTCTTACTGGGATTCGTGGAAGGGCTAGTGTTTGATGGGATGGAAGAAGTGTTTGCTGCGCATGTTCCTGAATCGTTCAGGAAGTACGGGCAGTCTTTCACTCAATTCGCTCTCAACATTGGGAATTTCGTCAGCTTAGTTTTTATCTTAATCTTCCACGGCTTGTTCAACGACTACTTAAACACGAGTGGATTGGCGACGTATTATGCGTTGTTAGCTTACATATGCTTTGTGAATTTCCTGTTTTACTGCGGTGTTGCAACCTATTACGTGAAGGAATCCTATTATGAGAAAGACGAATCACCTATTGAGCAAGAACTACAGCAAATCCAGAATTTGGACAGCCATGAAGCTCAGCTGACTGAGCAAGAACTAGAGCAAATCCAGAATTTGGACAGCCATAAAGCTACTGATCATCTGCTGGCTAAATAAACTTGAAGGGCTATAAGGAGATTGCCTATTGCAATCCCAGCAATTTCTTTTCTGCTTCTGTCACTTGTACTCATCACATGATTATAAGTTGATTTCAAATATGTTTAAGGTGCCTGGAAAATACTACGCTCCTTGTTCGTACCAAAAAAATATAGTTAATTTATAATAGAAAAATATTAATAATGAAAATAGAAGGAAAAAAAAAGAAGTAAATGATGAGTATATATAGATCTCCGACAGCTTTACTTAATTACAACTACAATCGTGTTATGTGAAAAATTGTCAATTTTTTCTTGATATTTGATATAGTTATGTAACACTTAAATGGAGATACGAAAATATCAATATAACTCTTACAAAGGGTGTTGATAACATCAATGTTGTGATTTTCTATTTCTTTTTACTTTTACATCTTCAAATTACAAAATTTTTGTTTAATTTTTTTATTTTAATTTATTTTCCACTTCTAATTAGTATCAATAAATTTAGGAAATGAATTACAAATGATAGAATCAAGTTGTTCCCACATTAATTAAAAAATTACTACCGATTCTTTTGAAATACAATTGTGTGCAATAACGATTTTTTTTTAGTGAATAGTTAAAATTATATTTTAAATTTCAATAATCAACGATCAACATTGATACTCTATCAAACATTTTTTCTCAAGCCCAAAGTTAAAGAAGCAGACCACCATACAGTCCAGTAGGGCTAGCCCATCTATTTATACTAATCTGATAGGCTCAAAAGCAAGTCCAATCTAGTAAGATGACTCAGTAGATAACGGGAACGATATGTCATACATGCTTTAGCCATCATGAGACTAGGGCTAGCAAATGAATCGAGCCATGGCGAACTCTCAGGTATCCCTGCTCACAATTGATTGTATAACTCGCGAGCCAGCTCGCGAGTTTTTTTTAAAATTTTTTTATATATATATTTAACTCATATATTATAATTATTAAGTAATATAACATATTTTTAATTTAGCTAATGATAAAATATTATAGTTTTCTTTATATAAAAATATGCTTAATCAACAAGTGAGTAAGTTCATAGTATTTTTTATTTTATATTAATTATTGATTTTTTAAATTATCTAATAAATGAAAATTAGGAATATATTTTGTTAAAAATAATTTGATTTTGTCAATCTAACATAATAAATAAAAATTCTAAAATAATTTTCATTTGAATGATAAAATTTTAAAAAATTAGAAAATTAAAAAATAATTCGAGCTCGGGCCAAAATTTTTTTGCTAAGCTCGAGTCGTTTACAACACTACGTGAGACATGTCATACCAAAAAAATTCCAACAAATTCTTCTTAGATTAATGACGGCCAACATGGCTGCAGTAGGTAAAATAGACTCCGCAAAACCCAGCTTGACTAGCATAACTCTTTCAAACAATCATAACTGAAGAGGATAAGTCGAAACCGCAATCTATCTTTTTTTTTAATTAGCTAACTCATGCAACTGTACAACAGTGTTTCACAAGCTACAACCACTTTTGGATCTTGTTATCCATTGACCTATAAATAGAGGCTATTGTGTAGTAATAAGGCATAAAGTATTATTCACTCACACTCACTCTTTTCTCTCTATTTTCAGCAAGTTTTTTGCACTTTTGTGCACTCTACACCATTATTCTCACGATATCTTGATACTTTTTTGAGTCACTTCAATTATTTTATCATTATCCTTGCATTGTTTCAATTTTCTGGACTATCCTTTTAGTAAATCTGTACTGATTTAAGCATCAGAGTACTAACCATTGTTTCGTGGGTTAGCTCTTCATTGATCTCATAATTTTCGTGAAGATCTTTGACCATTGTGGTGCTCACTGAACTTTGGTATACATAATTCATGCCGTCCATGGGGAACTAGAGCTAGAGATGTGAGAGATTGCCAACTCAGACAATAAAGGTGAAGAACAACTTTCCTTCCTACTGTAGTAGGTTTTGCAATTCCACCTCCAGAGGAGACAGTAGGGAATCTCAATGCCCTCGTTCCCGCTCTTGACCTAGTAGTCCAATATGTGCCAACCTGCTCTTTTGTGAGCAGCTCCGCCAATTCATTGTGGATACCATCAACTCAACCTTCTAAGGCTCAATTGTTCGTGGAGCAGGATAATCATCCCAACAGGAGAAGCTTAACATTCAAGGAAATCAAGGAACTGCCAAGCTGATTCTCGTTTTACTCCAACAAGATGATCCTACATTAACTAATCTCACCAGCAATGTGGGGGGCAACTAGGAACCTCTGAGAATCTAGCGTTTTATCTGGAAAGAAGCGCTAGAACTCTGCTAATAGGTAAGGAGGGAGGATCTACTGTTGGAGTGCGTTATTCCCTTTAGTGCAGGCACCGTGGCAAAAGAACTCCCTACTCACTTCAGGGCGCCTTAACACCTACCTGCTTACAATGGCACCAGGGTCCCATTAAGCACATTAGTGAGTTTAAGAATGCAACCCTACTGCACAGGTATACTGATGTTATTATATGTTGTGCATTTCTTAACACACTAGTTGAATATGCCTAATAGTACTTCGACCAACTCCCAACTAGATTACTTCATTCTTTTGCAGAGTTTAGCTCTTTTTTTCTATACCAAATCACTAGTAGCATGAAATATCAAAATCAACTATCGGTCTTTTCAGGATAAATAGGAAAAAAATGAGACCTTGAGAGCATATGTCCAACACTTCAAGAACGCCATCTTGGAAGTCTCAACTACCCACCAGGAAGAAAAATGAGACCATGGAAGAAGGGATAATTTTTTTAAAATAAATAATTTAATAATTTATATTTTTAATAAATAAATTATTATTTTATTAATCGAATTTGAAAATTTTCAATCAACTTAAGATTTTGCAATGAATTTTGATCATGTGGAGCAAAAACATTTTTAAAAGAAGCAAAAATGGCGAATCAATGAACTCGAAAAATGACTAACTGGCATTAATTCATGTCCCATCTTGGACGAACTGAGAGAATAAGAACTGCACTTGAAAGGAACTTAAGTGCCTAGCGGCTTAAGATGAAACATTCTAGAAACAACGTAGCAAGGAGTTGTGGCTACGGTAAGGTGATCAACGCACTAAAGTTTTACCCAGAAGGGCTAACGGAATATCCCAGACAAATTTTATAAAGAGAATCAGGGACACTTACAATTTGTGGGTAGGATCAAAAGTGGGAATCCAGCCGTGCACATACTTAATTTTGAAATTCCTAACACTATAAGAGAGCAGAATTCCAAACAACTATTTTACGCCTTTGAGCCCGCATAGAACCGTTGATTATATCTCGCTCAAAGTCTGATTGTTGTGAATAGCGTATCAAAGTCACCTCGTCTATAAAAGACGAAAATATATCCATCAAAAATTTCACCTTTCAAAGATGGACTCCAAGACGAAAATATATCCATCAAAAAATTCCTAACACTAGAAGAGAGCAGGCTTTTAGTGATATTTTCAAGAGCCATAAGGACTACCACCTCACAGGGACATTGAGCACCAGATTTTGTTTCTTTACCAAAAATAATACCCCCCGACAGGTACAACTATATTCAGAAAGGGGAGATTGGAAACATAGTAAAGGGTATATTAGATGATGGAATCATAAGGCACACCTATGTTGTTTGTTAAGAAATAGATGGCACACATGGAGGCTTTGTGTAGATTATAGATACTTGAACAAAATGACTGTAAAGCATAACTGTAGCAATATCAGCCTCCATTCTGAAGCTTCAGACTTCGTCTTCAACAACAGCAATTCACCTGGAGACGAAGCTGTCTTTTGCCTATTTATAAAATCGCGTTTCTCTGTTTTACGTTTTTATAAGTAGATAGGCACTTTCGTTCTTTAATCAGTCAGCATCCAACTAGCACACACATGGACTTGTTAGTTAGGAACAATTATCTTCTTCCTCTTCTTTGTTTCAGTCTGTATATATAGCACAACTACTCTGTAACCATTTCAGTTTTTCAGATGAATGAATACAAGCATTCATTCTTGATATTCAGCATGTATTTTCTCTTTTCTGCATTGCATGCTTTCTCACATGGTATCAAAGCCTTCGGTTGAAGGTCTCTAGATATCTAAATTCAATACAGATACCTGATACAATTTCTCTGCAAATTTGGGCAAAAATGGCAAAAATGTCTACTACCTCGACACTACCTGAAAGGCTGCAACTCCATGGGTCTGATCACCCAGGAATGGCGCTGGTAAGCGCATCTCTAAATGGAAATAATTACCTCAATTGGAGCTTCGGAGTTAAACGTGCATTGCGTGCAAAGATGAAACTCGATTTTGTCGATGGAACATCTGTGAAACCAAACGCAAATGATCCTCACTTTGAACAATGGATTAGGGTGAATAATATGGTTACCACCTGGATTTTAAATTCAATATCCAAAGATATAGTAGAAGTGTTTATGTACACAAAATCTTTGAGAAACCTGTGTCAAGACCTTGAACAACGCTATAGTGAATGCAACGGACCGCAAATGTATAAACTTCAAAGGGAAATCAATTCTATGGTACAAGGGAACTCTTCACTCTCGACGTACTTCACGAACATGAAAAGACTATAGGACGAGATGGCAGAGCTGAAACCAACGCCACAGTGCACCTGCAATGACTGCACATGCGGGCGCCTGGAAGGCAGTTGGAGATTCTGCAGGTTTCACACAACTAATGCAATTTCTTATGGGTTTTAACAATGCATTTGATAACGTGCGGCATCAACTTCTAGTTATAGATCAGGTTCCTTCAATCAACCGAGCATACTCCAGGGTTCAAAGTGTGGAGAAACAAAAACGAATTCAAATGGAGATAGCAGATACCACTGAACACCCAGTACTTCATGTCAGGGGTGATGGAAAATCTGATAAAAGGCGAAACATAGCAGATAAACGAACCCAATATTGTACACACTATGAGAGAAATGGACACAATAGAGACTCATGTTTTAAACTCCACGGAACACCGAATTGATACAAAGAACTTGTAGATAAAAGAAAAAGAGAACCAGAGAGGACAAAGGGATATAATATTGCAGCAGCTGCTCGAACAGAGAACCCAACAACCTCTGATTCCAAGGAAGAATTGTTGCATGAGTTGATTCGCATTATGAAAAGCACTATGCAGCCTACTCTACAAAGTAATATGGCACATACTGACGATTTTGTAGGTATTGAATGCGGCTTTTACCAGTTCTGGATCTAGCATTGTGTCTTCTTGGATTGTGGACACAGGGGCAACTAACCATATGTGTGTTAGCGGTTGTTCACTTGATACTATTACATCTTTGTCTCATCCTACATTGATACATTTACCTGATGGTTCAACACAAACTGTTACACATGTTGGACATATCTGTTTACATAAGAACTTCACACTCACAGATGTCTTAATTGTCCCTTCATTCAAGTTCAATCTCTTATCTGTATCTAAATTGTGTTCTTCCTTATCTGCTAAAGTATCTTTCCATGCATCTCATTGCGTGTTTCAGGACCTGAAGACTAGAGGGGTTCTGGCTGTGGGAAAAAGAATAGGAAATCTGTATCTATTGAACAATCTTTCCTTTGAACCTACTGTCATTTCTTCTTATGTAAACAATGATCCTTCTTGCTTTACATCACATACTTGTGATGACTCTTTGTGGCATAAACGACTAGGGCATCCATCCCCTATTTTACTTCAAACATTACAGAAATAAAGAAAGATATTGGTACACACAATTCACACTGTGATATTTGCCACCTTGCCAAACAACATAAACTTTCATTTCCTTCAAGCGCTTCACAATCCCAAATCTATTTGATCTCATTCACGTTGATTTGTGGGGACCTTACCACATTAACTCCTTATCTGGATGTCATTACTTCCTTACAGTGATAGATGATTTCAGCCGTGCTACGTGGACTTTTCTGTTGAAATATAAATCACAGGTGCCTCAAATCCTAGAACACTACTTCTTGATGGTCCAAACTCAATTCCAGCTCAATGTCAAAAATGCCCCCTCAATGCCAATCCTTGTTTACTTCCTTAGGAATCCTTCACCAAACTACATGCCCATACACACCACAACAAAACGGTGTGATAGAGCACAAACACAGGTATGTTTTAGAGGTAGCTCGATCTTTACTTTTTCAGTCTCACTTGCCTAAACATTTTTGGGGGGAATCAATACTTGCTGCAACTTATCTCATCAATAGATTACCATCCTTTATACTTGACTGGAAATTACCCTTCGAGCTCTTATATAAGAAACCTCCTGATCTCTACGCCACAAACACCATGCCTCACAAGCTTAAGTTTGATAAGTGTGCTTCAAAATGTATATTCTTGGGATACTATCAGTCAAAGAAAGCATATAAGGTATACGATCTTGATTCTAACACTCTCTTCGCTTCTAGAGACGTCATCTTCCATGAATCCTTTTTTCCTTTTCAATCCTTGCCCACTACCACTGACAACATCTCATTGCCCTTACCTATATCTGACTCTCAGGATTCTAACGTCCAACCTCAAGTTCCACCTTTATCCACCCCATCCTCTGCTACTGAAACACATGAACCTGTTCCAGTCTTACGTCGTTCTCAAAGGGTCACTGCTAAGCCTTCTTGGTTATCCGATTATGAATGCAACTGTTCGTTAACTGGTTCTTCTTATATGCCTACTTCTTTTACTGCTACACACATACAGTATGTTGCTCATTTGTCCACTTTGCAGGAACTACAAAGCTACATTCAAGCTTGTAAAGACTAACATTGAGTTGATGCAATGAACTAGGAACTACGAGCTCTTGCAGACAATCAAACTTGGGTTCTTACCTCCCTTCCACCTGGGAAACGGACCATTGGCTCGCGTTGGGTGTATAAAGTAAAGCTCAAACCTGACGGCACCGTTGATCGGTACAAAGCTCGCTTGGTGGCCAAGGGGTACAACCAAGTCGAAGGCGTGGATTACTTTGATTCCTTCTCCCCCGTAGCGAAATCAATCACAATTCATTTGCTCCTTTCCTTGGCTGCCTCCAAGTCATGGCCATTGTTGCAGCTCGACGTCAACAACGCTTTCCTTCATGGCCATTTGGAAGAAGACGTTTACATGGAGCCCCCTGTCGGTCTTCTTGATGTTGTTCCTGGTCAAGTCTGCAAGCTACAAAAGTCCTTTTATGGTCTTAAACAGGTATCACGCCAATGGAATCTCGAGCTCACTAACAGCTCTTTTCTTTTGGATTTCGCCAGTCGTCTCATGAGCATTGCCTTTTTGTCAAGCAGTCTGCTCTTGAATTTACTGTTCTTTTAGTCTACGTTGATGATATCATCTTAACTGGTTCATCTGAGCAGGCTCTTCAATTTGTCAAAGATCATCTACAGCGCCTATTCCCTATAAAGGACCTCGAGCCTGCGGAATACTTCCTCGACCTTGAGATTGCACGTTCGTCTCACTGCCTTCATGTCTCTCAACACAAATATCTCTTGGACATCTTGACAGACTATTCCATGCTCAATGTAACTCTTGCTCCTACTCCCCTCCCTTTCGGTCTAAAATTGGTGCTCGATGATGGTGCTTTATTATCTGATCCCAGTTGCTACCGGCGCCTCGTTGGCCGCCTTTTTTACTTGGGCTTTACACGACCCTACATCTCCTTTGTCGTGCAACAGTTGAGCCAATTTCTCTAGGCTCCTCGCACTTCTCATTGGGATACAGCCTTCCATATCCTTCGCTACTTGAAAGGTACTTCGTCAACTGGCATATTCTTCTCTTCCTCCAGCCCTGTTCAGCTTAGTGCTTTCTCGGATGCTTCTTGGGTTGATTCTCGCCGGTCCATCATTGGTTATTGTATCTTCTTGGGCTCCTCTTTGATCTCCTGGAAGACAAAAAAGCAGGCAACCGTTTCTCGTTCTTCAAGTGAGGTGGAATATAGGGCGATGGCCTCCAATGTTCGCGAGTTGCTTTGGCTTTCTTTTGTGATGCGTGACTTGGGTATTCCTGTTAACTCGCCCATTCTTTTTTGGTGTGATAATAAAGCTGCCTTGCGCATCACCGCCAACCCCGTCTTCTATAAGCGAATTAAACACCTCGACATCGACTGCCACTTAGTCCGTGATCCGTACAAACTTGGGTTTATTTACCCTTCGCACATTCCAGGTTCTGGCCAAGTTGCTGATGTCTTCACTAAATCCCTGCCTACTGCCGTTTTCTCTTGCCTGTTGTCCAAGCTGCGCCTCTCATCTTCGGCTCCACCTTGAGGGGGGGCTATAGCAATATCAGCCTCCATTCTGCAGCTTCAGATTTCATCTTCAACAGCAGCAACTCACCTGGAGACGCAGCTGTCTTTTGCCTATTTATAAAATCGTGTTTCTTTGTTTTACATTTTTATAAGTAGATAAGCACTTTCTTTCTTTAATCAGTCAGCATCCAACTGGCACACACGTGGACTTTTTAGTTAGGAAAAGTTATCTTCTTCCTCTTCTTTGTTTCAGTCTGTATATATAGCACAACTACTCTGAAACCATTTCAGTTTTTCAGATGAATGAATACAGGCATTCATTCTTGATATTCAGCATGTATTTTCTCTTTTATTGCATTTCATGTTTTCTCACAATAACTTTCGAATCCCTGCCATTAATGAGTTGCTAGATGAACTACATGGTGCTTGTTTTGTTTTTGTTTTTCTTTTTTCAAAAATTTACCTCAGATCTGGCTACTTTCTAGAGAAGAATGAAGGTTGATGATATTTTTAAAATGAGTTATGTTACTCACCAAGACCACCATGAGTTTATGGTTATGTCATTTGACCTTTGTAATGCGTCGTCTACCTTTCATTCACTTAGTAAAATAGTGTTTCGTCCATCCTTAAGGAAGTTCATATTAGTTCTCTTTCATGACATTTTAGTATATAGCAAGTCATGGCAGGAACTCCAAAAGCACCTGCAACTCACCTTGGAGATTCTAGGACAACTCAGTTATATGCCTAGAGGAGCAAATATGATTTTGTAAGTGTCAGATTGAAATATTTGGGGGCATGTAATTACAGTTGTATAGCCTGCAAAGGCCATTGAGTGATGCACTCCAGTTTGGTTAAGCAGCACCCTAAAAAAATAAACGATAACGTCAAATAGTATCCATGTGTTGATTTATGATTGTGGGCATATGTTATTTTCTCATCTGATGTTGCTATATGACGAAGATTTATTGGTCGGTGTGACTGCATCATACTTGACTTACTGCATACGTGTATGTATACAGACTAGTTAGCTATACTTATTGAGTAGACAGCTCATTACTTATCGTACATATTTTTCACGGAATAAGTCACAAAGCGACTATCTAAATTGGATCATAAGTCGGTCATCAAT
This sequence comes from Sesamum indicum, assembly GCF_000512975.1. Taxonomy (NCBI): domain Eukaryota; kingdom Viridiplantae; phylum Streptophyta; class Magnoliopsida; order Lamiales; family Pedaliaceae; genus Sesamum; species Sesamum indicum. The sequence continues at coordinate 7,064,513 of NC_026146.1, read as the reverse complement.
ATCACTAGGTGGGTCATCAGTGTCATCTTAATTAGGGAGTTCTAGCTACATAATTGGATAAGCATTAAGCTTTTCAATAGATTTGTATTTTAAATTTTGTAACAACTAGAAACTGTAATATTCTCCTTTCCCTATACTTAAAAAATGCTAAGGTCGAAGATAGAATACAAAATCTTGATGGCGTATATAAAATACATTAAGTAAGAATACCAGCTACGAATGTAGGAAAATATGATAACTGATTTAAATAATGAGTTCCAACTGGATATAGGGTCATAAATGGCACTCTTTCAAGGTAACATGGCCCTTGATGTGTAGAAGGCAGCAAACTTGGTGGCCAGTGACTGAGCTAGAAAAATAGTTTAGCCCTATCATAATATAATTAGTTAATCTGTTGAAAAAATTATTAAATTCGCAAAAAGTCACCAAAATAAAAACAAGAGAAAACTGGATTGCTGCAACTAATTGATCAAGACAGGAGGCTTGTTTTTCACTGGAAATACGAGTCGTTGAGATTGGTTCAGCTTGGATTTGCTGATGACCTATTACTATTCTGTCGGGCTGAGCTAGAGTCCATACAAGTGCTCAAGCAGGGACTCGACTTATTTGGGAATTTGTCCGGCATTCGAGTCAGCGCCCAAAAGAGTAACTTTATTATCTCACGGTCAGCTATGGGGATTCGGGATTTGCTTCTTGACCAACTCCATTTCCAAGACGGACTTCTGCCAATGAAGTATTTGGGACTTCCTCTTATCTCATCACGGCTCACTATTTTGAACTGCCGACCCTTACTATTAAAACTGGATCAACGCATTACAGGATGGGAGGGCACAGCTTTATCTTATGCAGGATGAGTACAGATCATTAAATCTGTTCTTACTGCCCTTAGTATCTATTGGGCGTCCGCTTCTATTCTACCCAAAAGCATCATTCGAGAGATAGAAAAATGGTTGAGGACCTTCTTATGGAAGGGATCATCTGCTCGAGGGTATGCAAAGGTGGCATGGGATTGCGTATGTCGTCCTATTGATGAAGGTGATCAAGGAATTCAAGATATTACTACTCTTAACCGCGCACTTATGGGACTCAAATTGTGGCAGATTATCCGCGGCAACCGAGCTTCTATTTAGGTTGATTGGATATATCATACACGCCTGAGAAAGGCTACTATCTGGACGGCCCCTGAGCGAGGGGGTTCTTGGGGTTGGAGGAAACTCCTTCGCTACGCCACTTCTCCGGCCTTTTATTCATTATTTTATAGGGGATGGAACTACTTTTTCGCCATGGCACGATCCTTGGCATGATCTTGGTCCACTCATCCAGCAGTTTCCGCAGGGCCCTCGACTTACAAATACTTTGGAGACAGACAAGGTTGCGGTTTTCCTTTTAGATGGGCAATGGTGTTGGCCCTCTATCACTGACACTCACTCCTTACAGCTCTTGCAGTCTTTTCCACCCATCCATGGAGGGGCTGCTCCTATCCTTTGGCGGTCAAGAGATACACAACTAACAGTTGATATGATGATTCGTTCACTACAGGATGAAAGGTCCAAGGTAGGCTGGTCTTCACTATTGATGGGCCGCTTCAAAATCCCTAGACATACTTTTGTATTATGGCTGGTGATCCTTGGTAGACTCTCTACTATGGATAAGCCTTGGTTGGCTCATATTAATAGTTCCTGCGTACTTTGTTCTGATGGTGCTGATGAGACCCATGATCATCTTTTTTTTTGCTGCACTTATTCACGTGGCTGCTTGACGGTGATTCGACGCACACTTCGATTTGATTGGCCCAACCGAGCTTGGGCTATTGATGTCTTATGGGCTGCTCGTAGATGGAGAGGCAAACACTATGTTTCTACGGCCTACCGTGCTCTTTTGGCCTCGTGTGTGTACCATATTTGGCGTGAGCACAACATTAGGCGATATGATGGAGTACATAGAGATACACGCACTGTGGGTGCGCTAATGGTTCAAAATGTGGAGCAGATGATTCTTAGTGTAGAATTACCTAGTGCTATTAGCACTTGTGCGCTTTATCGCTTATGGCGGATTCCTTGGCCTGTCGAGGAAACCGCTTAGATTAAGCAAGATGTATTGTACTATTATACTTTTTTTTACTTAATGAAATTTACTTTCATCAAAAAAAAAAACAAGACGAAATTGATGACGTAAAAAAGTGAGTGACAAATTTTATATTTTCACTAATTATATATATTTAGTGATAATAATTTTTATTTTATCTCAATAAAGAATTTTATAATTTCAACAGTGTTTATTGATATTTAGAATTATTTTGTTATTAGTAAAAATTAGAAACAAAAAATAGTGCATAAAGTTGTCTCTTTGACAATTAGACACATATACAAGACGACCTAATGATAATAAATAATTTATGTCATTATATTTTACTATTATTTAGTTGTCAATATAGATGCATCACTAATTATTTATAGTGATAATTTCATACACAATTTTTTATATTAATAATTATGTAATGATAAAATCAAAAATTATTATCATTTAATATATTTTTTAGGGACAACTTTAAGTTATCACTTATATTTTGTTACTAATATTAAATTTCTTTGTAGTGAGTTTTAAGTTTGTATAATACTATTTACAAATTAAATGAAACATATCATGATAATATAATTAGTAAAGACTATAGAAACTAGTATTTTTTTTTTTTTTTGAGAGAAAAGGTAATATATAAAAATTGGGAACCAAGCCCTATCAGCCGCGAGGGCTAGATAGGTGTTGGTTTCGCCCCTGGTGGTGGCTTTTCCGTTTTGTGCTTCGATTTACTGATTGGGTATTATTAGCCTATCAGCCGCGAGGGCTAGACTTGGGTCATATTTAAATTTTGAGCATAAAAAATACTTCAGGGGCATCATCAGTATTATTAAAATCGTACCTAAATTTATAATAATAACCTTCTTCCATAAACAATGATGGTTATAATATAGTTCATAAAAATAATACTTGTTCATTCACTTCAATGGACAAATCTCTTGTGTATATATTGTGATCTTTATGAACTTCTAAAAATTTTGTTAATATTAATGCACCATAATTTGAAAAACAAAATTTGTTTACATTACTGATCTGAGTAAAAGAATTTCCTTTGATCACACATATTGTGCGAAAATTTCAAAAAATTACTCAATGCAGTGTCGGATATATGTCGGGTACGAGCACGTCTCGAACACAGCATCCATATATCCAAAAATATATATATAAAAAAAAAAAGACATGGGGTTGTACACGCCACAGACACACCAACACATTTTGGACACGTTTAGAATTTTTTTTTATAATTTCAAAAAGTTTTGAGCTATCTTTAAAAAAAATAATTTTGGGCTAAATAAAAAAGAAGAAGAATTACTTCACTCCTCTCAGACTAAAAATTTTTGGGATAAGATTACTAAACTTTCAACAAATGATCAGGATGATTTATCTAATTTGAATTATTAAAATATAATCATTGAGTATTTTTTAAGATAAACTGATTATGTATATTTTTTAAATCATATTTAGTTAAAAATGTAAATTTAAGACATGTTTATTTCATATTGTATCCAATAGTATTTGATGAAAATTGCTTGTTTTGATTGTTTCTTGTCATGTTGCCAACCTTGGATGGACTTGTCTTTTAATATTTTCAGAACATGTACATGATACACAGGCTTGGTTTGAATGTTTTTGTTGTTTTGGTGACTGAAATCTGCATATGTATAATATTCATTCCATTGATGATTTGAATCCAATTCTAATTTTTGTCCAAGCCATTTTCTGTTTTGGTTTTATTGTACATATGTTTAGTCCATTTTGTTACACATTGTTTAAGGCTTTTACTTTTCCAATTTTTGGTTGTTTCTTTTTTCTACTTGTTCAGTTTAGTGCAAATGTAATAAAAAATAATAAATATTCTTCTATGGGAATTAGCCTACAAGACATCGATTAGCACTCGAATGCTAAAGTCAGTAACTGAATTTAAAAAAATTCAAATAGAAAAAGTTGAATAAAATTCAAAGATAATATTGAAATAATTGATTTGGAGTGCTTGAATATAATAATGAGAGTTTATATACGAGTGCAGAGTGCATGAAATCAACAGAAAGAACATAGCCTCATTGTTCGAGTAAAAAAGTATGTTAAGTGAGAAGTCACTTACCTATTGACTTACATTAAGTCATTATTATAGAGAAATTTTGGGGAGATCCCTGAGTTGGTTATTGGAAAACTGGATACTACTAGAATTCTCTGAAAATCAGTTTTAAATTATTTATTTATCTTCTTAAAGATATGATTGTTTGAATGTGTCGTGCCCAATCACCTGCGAATGTAGGAAAATATGATAACTGATTTCAATAATGAGTTCCAACTGGATATAGGGTCATAAATGGCACTCTTTCAAGGTAACATGGCCCTTGATGTGTAGAAGTTAGCTGACGTGGTGGCCTGTGACGGAGTCAGAAAAATAGTTTAGCCCTATCATAATATAATTAGTTAATTTGTTGAAAAAAAAATATTAAATTTTGCCAAAAGTCACCACACAAAAAAAAAAAGCCATAAAAAGGTGATTGACAATTTTTACATTGTCACTAGTTATATGTATTTAGTGATAATAATTTTTAATCTCAATAATGTGTTTATTGATATTTAGAATAATTTTGTTATTAGTAAAAATTAGAAAAAAAAATAGTGCATTACATTGTCTCTATAGACAATTAGACACATATATAAGACGACTTAATGAAAATAAATAATTTTATGTCATTATATTATATTGTTATTCAGTTGTCAATATAGATGTATCACTAATTATCTATAGTGATAATTTCATACGTAATTCTTCACACAAATAATTATGTAATGACAAGATCAAAATTATTATCATTTAATATATTTTTTAGTGACAACTTTAAGTTATCACTTATATTTTGTTACTAATATTAAATTTCGTTGTAGTGAGTTTTGAGTTTGTACAGTAATACTCACAAATTAAATGAAACATATCATGGTAATATAATTAGTAAAAGTCGTGAAAGTATTTTCTTTTTATTTGTTTTTTTGGAGAGGAAAGGTAATATATAAAAATTGGGGGCCAAGCCTTGTCGGCCGCGAGGGCTCGACAGGTGCTGGTTTCGCCGTAGTGATAGCCTTTCCGTTTAGTGTTTGGGCTTACTGATTGAACCAGGTTCACAAGCCTTGCCTCATCGATTTGGGTGGTAGAAAAGGGCCAGAGTCCTTACCTGGAGCTTGCATCTGGGCTAGCAGGATTTTAGACATGATGAGTTGAACGAATGGAGGGTCGACTCCTTGATTTAGGCATGGGTCATATTTGAATTTTCAGCATAATTTAGTTCATAAAAATTATACTTATTCAATCACTTCAATGGACAAATCTCTTGTGTGTGTATTGTGATCTTTATGAACTTCTAAACATTTTGTTAATATATGCACCATAATTCGTAAAACAAAATTTGCTTGTATTACTAATCTGAGTAAAAGAATTTCTTTTGATTACACATATTGTGTGGAGATTTTAAAAAATTACTTAATGCAGTGTCGGATACATATCGGCTACGGACACGTTTCGGACACAATATCTACATGTCCAAAAATATAAAATTAAAAATGACACGGGGTTAGACACGCCGCTGGCGCACCGACACATTTTGAATACGTTTAGAATTTTTTTAATAATTTCAAAAATATTTGAGTTATCTTTTAAAAAAAAATAATTTTGGGCTAAATAAAAAAAAAGATGAATTGATTCACTCCTGTTGGACTAAATGTTTTTGGGATAAAATTACTAAACTTTCAACGAATGATCAGGATGATTTATCTAATTTGAATTATTAAAAAATTTGCATTGAATATTATTTTAAAATTGAACTTATTATATATAATCGTGTCAGTATTGTATTATGTTCTCATTTTTAATATTTTTTGTATTATTATATCAAAATTGCATCGTGTCCGTTGTCATATATCGTAGCATATAATTAAAAGATTTATGAATTATTACACTCGTTAAAATATGATAGAAAATTCCTAGAATAAAATGACATACTGTGGATGGATCAATACGTGTAAAGCGAACAAAAGACGCAGTCCACGTGGTGCAACATTCCTCCGCCGTTTACGGCCGGCAATCTGCCTCAGATTGATATGATTTTGGGACAACGATAAAGGCCCACTTGTGAGTTTGTGAATGCTGCAATCAATTTTTAATGGCCTACCCTTCCCACACAATTGCAATCATTTTGGGGAGTGTTTGGCAAATGGTAAAAATAAATGGGGCTAATTATAATGATGTCCATTAAAGTTTGTCATAATTATAAATATTTTTTGTTATTAAAAAATTAAAAGTACCTCTATGATGTTTCATAAAGTTATGTAATCCTTAGATGGAGGTATGAAATTATCAACTTTGCATTTATCGTGTTTTTTTATTTTTTACAAAATATTAAAAATTTGTAAAAAGATTGGACGAGGTGGATAAAAAAAATTATCCACTTAGTCTATAAAAAATTAAAAAAAAATAAAAAAATATTATAATTTTTAATCGAGAAGGGAATTTTAGTCAGTTCACCACAAAAAATGGATGAGAAAAACCTAAAAGATTGGGCTAATTGTTAGACGATCGTTAAAATCAGAGAGATATTAATAATTTTTAAATAACAAGTAGGTATTCATAATTATGCCAAAGTTTAGGGGAGGTCATTGTAATTTATCCATATAAATATTACTATTTTATATACATAGGATGAAAATAATATTTTTATTTTTTATTTTTTATTTAAATTGATTAAGTTAAGTGAATGTAAATAAAAAAATTATAAATAATTTTTTTGATAAATTTCTATAATTTATTGATAAAATTGTAAACAATAAATTGTTTAGTGAATAAAACTTTACATACTTTTATTTATGTGCTTCCAAAAGTGATTAAGAGTTACTGAGATTTTATTACTCGAATACTTGTGGTAATAGTAGGTATAGTGTACTATGGGGCACATATTACCTATTTTTTATTTGATGTGTAATGTATATATGTATACATACTCCAAGTACATGAGATATCTCTTGTGTGTGTATAGTGTATAGGCTTGTGTATATGATACAAAAGACAATACTCCTCTCGTACTTATCATCTTAACCACTATCTTCTCCTTCTCGGTTCTCTCTATTCTTTTTCCTCTTAAACTAGTTTCAAATTAGAGTAAGGTCCTCGTGAGTTTGATATACACTTTACCTCTAGTTAATACTATATTCTAAGTCCCTTATACTAATACACTTTACCTTTACCAAGGTTTGTTATAGAATACCTTGTGGTATAGTGTCCTCTATGTAGAGGAGGTCTCGTTGATCCTCGCTTGAGCACACAGCTGGAGGATAAAGCTTGAAGGAAGTTTTCAAATCGAAAAGGTAAAATTTCATGATTACATTTCCGTCACTCTATGAAATAATAGCCGCTTGTTTTATACTTGTTGAGTGTCGAATGTCCGGAATTAAGGGACTAGATCTCATTCGGTTTAGAATTTAAAATATGCTTCTTTTCATGCTTTCTTTGCGTTCTTGCCAAGTCTCGAGCCATACCGATTCTTTTAGATGTCAAACAAAACAATGAAAATAATCATGCATTAAGACTCTGATCTCATCCCATATAATGAATTTAAGATTGGAGGAATCAGGAAAGTCCTCAACCAAATAGAGTTGAATCAGAGAAAGCATCATATAATCTACAAAGTAAGTTCAGATGAGTTTGGCGATTTCTTTGGAACTTACTGGTAATGTGATGGAAATGCAACTTATTCCTAAAAAAGAAATTCTTGAAGAATTAAGTAAGTTTAGAGAAGAAGCAGTTGTCACTATAAAATAGATCCACATAGAAACTATTGAAATAGTAATAAAAGCAACTTTTAAGGAACGAATTGGTTCAGAAATGCATTTATCAATCATGGATAGAAGAATTAATAACTTAATAGATGGATGTCTTGGAACAATGATAGAAAACTTGTATGCAGGAAAATTAATATTTGATATTCATCCTAGGATTGCATACAACCTAGCTAACCAAGATTTCTATCGTGTTTTAATTCTTCAGCACGATTTTAAGAGAAAAGATATCATGAAGAAGGAAATAGACCATATTCTATAGCATAAAGAATAGCTTATGACCTTTCCAATACACACCATTCTGATTTGTATTTTAGGAAAGAGTATATTGAGATTTCTAAAATTTTCAAGAAATTCCTTAAGAATGACACTGGATCTAATTAGTATACCTAGAATAGCTAGTGTTGATATCATAATAAAGGATCACTCAGTTTTAGAATAAACACTTAGCTTTAGAACTGAATTTAGTAGCAGAATGTGCTTTTCAGAAAATAGGATTATAGGCTATATAGGAAAAAAGAAGGAGTTGTTAAAAGCTTTAACTCCTCCAGCAATTAGGATAGATAATGTAAAACTTAGATGCCCTGAAAACTAAAAATAAATTCAAGTTGAATTTGACATTATTGAAAAAGAAAATTATTTTTCGTGTGATGACTTATATCATTTTCAGCAACCTGTTATTGGTAAATACGAGGGCATGCTAGAAATAACATACCATGAGATCACGGTTGCAGGTGTTGTAGGACAAGAAAATGAGATTATGACTTTGAGGCTAAGTATCCTCGAATATCATAAACCATGGGGAAGAAAAAACAACAGTATGGAATTCAGTCTAGATGGTGTTACCATTAGAATTGAATGACTAGTCCCTTTACTATATACATATTAGTAGTACGTTATATGAGCAATATAAGTCAGAATATTTTTTAGCTTATATTCAAGGTCAAGGATTTGTACAGCAAAACTCAGAGTTTTCCCAAGTGAAGCTATGGAAATCTTACCCATTATTGTAGGAAGAGATTTTTTCACAAAAAAATTCTAATACTCAATAAAGGAGTACAAGAAACCAAAATCATGATTAGAGAAATATTTTGAACACCTAGGTTCAAGATAAAAACTCCTCCTATCTACTTTCATAATACAGGTGCAGATATTTTGGTGAAAAAAAAATATCTCGACCGTTGCAAATGATAACTACGCAAATTGTCACGATTTTATAGTGATCTAATCTTCTTTTTTGAGCCAAAATATTCCTAATCATGTGAATTTATTGCATATTCAACTAAAAAGGGATGATATGGGATAAAGATGGCAAAATCAAGCTAAAATCGAAAATTGAAGGCACCAAAAAGGAAAAAAAAAGATTTCAAGATAGTTTTGCGGGATTGATTAAACGTGCCCACGCTTAGTAATTTGGTCAACACGGATGAAGAAAGGAAATGCGTGATTTCTGCAAGAGAAAAGAAGAAATGATGTGCTTAGATTTGGAAAAGATTCCTTAAAATATGTTATTTTTGATTTATTTATCTTTTTAGAACTAATCATGTACTTCCCCCCCCCCCCAGTCTAGATTCGTAGGAGACTTTTATTATAAATAGGAGGTCTCTTCATTTGAAGGGGGATCCTAGAATTCAATAGAATACTTTATTTTATTAGCTTATTTCACTTTCATACTCTCTCCTTTAGTTTTAATTTATTGTCGGTGTTAATAGAATTCCACTTCTTAGTGTATTCTTCCATTAATCTGTCCGGCTAGATTCTTTATTTTCTGGTTAAGGTTATGGTGATTGCTTGATTCGTAACATATTGTGAGATCTAATATGCTCTTTTTACACTTAATTAATAAATATTCATACTATTCCCTATGCTTTTATTACAAACGTCTGATTTTTGAATAATATGGTCAATTATTCATCATAAAAAATGCTCGCTTAGCTAATTGGACTTTACAAATCCGTGTAATTGTTTGTTTAGTTTAATACTTAGTAGCAACATAGCATAATTAATTATGTCATAGTAATTAGTTATGTTATGGGGAATGCATGATCTAGTTTAAACGAATTATCCTCGTAGGAATTTATTGATTAGAATCAGACCTTTCTAATTCTTAATGCTATTAATAGATTAAATCTTGTGGACGTTCCCAGAGTTGTCTGTTAATTAGGGATCTAGCCAACGGTCATACCTTGGCTGACGAAAAGGTAAGGAAAGGTGAGGTTGTTAGGTCATACCAACAACTATAACTGATTTATTTGTTTATACAAGTGTTATTTTTGCATCAATGATCAAATCATAAGAATCAAGCAAGATCCCGACCTTAACCGGAAAAGCTTTCTCCCATATACTCACCAGGTAAATTTTAACTGTTTTCTAGTTTTTTTTTAGTTTGTTATTATTCTTCTCTATCATCAAACATCTCCCCCCATTATTTTCTTTTTTTTTCTTTAAAGAAATCAACTTAAACCAGTCCCTGTGGAATCGACCCTACTCCCACTTTAACAAGTATATTAGGAATTCTTATTTCCTACGTCTTGTTGATCTCGCCCGAAGAGGCCCACCGAAAGAGTTACGGGAGTTTATCTCTTCTTTTCTCCCTGAAAGGGAAATTCATGAGTGAAGGCTCCCAGGAGTCGCGCTTACCATAGCAAAAAAGAAGGACTCTTTCCACACCTGGAAATCGCATGTTGTGCTCCAGCTTGCAGGCCAAGGAGTCACCTGCGGTTATGAAGGATTTGGTGATCTCGACACCCACCAGCAAAATATTTACAGGATAACCACAAAAAAATATTGATTTTTACTACTGACTGTGGTAGTGAGTTACAGGTTTTGCAAAGAGAAAAGGCATTTAATAGAATAATGGCCATAAACTTTCGCAACAAATGTGGTGATGATGCCAAATTAACTAATCCTATAATCCAGGATAAAAGAAACTTTGGTATGACTCTTTTGTCTTTCCGGTAATAAGGTTTCAGCAAGGCTTCTAAAGAGAACTTTAGGATTTTTAAAGAAGTGAGTCAACATTATATGTCATTAGACATAAACGAAAAGAATAAGCTTTATCGGAAAAATGTTAAGAGACTTATGTAGAGGAATTTCAACAAGAACCCTCTAGTATGGTGGGATAGAAACAAGATCGAAGCTGCTTGAAAATCAAAGACGAATGTAAGTACAAGTATGTTTGATACAAACCTATCTAGATGAACATTGAGGATAAGAAGGATATGCAGGAGATCATCAAGGAGCATATGATTAATCTTAAATTCATCGAGCTTGGAGTCTTTGATGGTTAATACATTTCCAAGTAGAGAACACTTAATCGATTGCATTAAAAGTGCAAAAGAGTTTTTCAAATTTGATTGCAAATCTAGTTTTTATAAAATCATGAAGGAAAATGATTCAAAAAAATACACTGCATTTTCACCACAAAGACTATATATCTGGATGTACATCCAATGAGACTTGCTAATGCACTCTAGATATTTAAAAAAAAATGGATAATCTTTTCAAAGACTATCTCGAGTTTATGTTTGTCGATATAGATGATATTTTAATTGCATCTATAAATATACAGAATCACATTAAACATCTTAAAATATTTTCTGATGCATGCCATAGAGAGGATTTAGTGCTTTCTGAAAAGAGAGCTATTATAGTTGTCTATTAAATTGAATTTCTAAGAATTCTTATTGATGAAATAGGTATTGAGTCAGAGGAGCACATTATGGAGAAAATTTGCAATTTTCTTGACACTCTTAATGATAAGAAGCAACTCCAAAGCTTCTTGAAAGTTGTCAATTTTGCATAAATCTTTATTAAGGATCTTGTAAAGTACAAAAAAGATTTTCGATTGCTCTTAAAAGAAACAAAAAGTTCAAAGTGGAAATGAGAGAAAATTTACACCCAAAGGGTTCACAATAACCTGCCAAAGTTTGTTAGCACACAAGATAAAGATAAATTGGTAATCTATACAGATGCGAATGACTACATATGGACAGCAGTGCTCATAAAAAGGACAACTACTTATGAAAAACCATGTAGATATACATAATGATTGTTCCCAGGGCAACAAGCAAAAGTTTGACATATCAATGAGGAGTTCTTTGCTGTTTGGAAGGCGTTGAGAAAATGGCCTTTGTTCTTACTAAGCAAATAATTTACTTTAATAGTTGATTACGAATGTTAACGCTTACCTTAAAAAGAAACTCGAATAAAAAATTGAGAAATCTCATATTATTAGATGGCAAGATGAATGTCAATATTATTATTATAATATTGCTATTATTAAATCTCATGAAAATATTCTTGGAGATTTCTCGACAAGAGATGGAGGCATCTGAAGCAAACTCAATCATTGTAAGGCTCATGTATTTTAGAAAAAACCTTGAGGAGTTGGATAAGATGTTTGGATAGCTTACGCGAAAGCCCAAATACCTGGCCAAGTCCAACAAGCTGATCTTGACACTATTCGTATCACCATCAAGAGTACCAAACTGGCCTCTAGCTCGTTATGCCACGACCTACTGGAACCAATTCAAAAAGCTTCACCTTCTATGATGGCCCGAGAATTGAGAGAGCAGGGCTCCAAACCTGCAATTAGAGAATAGGGCTCTCTAGCAGCAGATTCAAATACTACTTACACAAGGCCATCGCCAAACTCTAGTGAAGAGGTAACAATTAAATTACAGGAAGTGCAAACTCCTGATAATTCAAGTCAACTAACACTTTTAGGGTTAAAGAAGAAGAAATTAACCTTAGGTCATGACGTGCACTTCTAAGGTTGATACTAACGATTCAGTATCTTCTGTTTCTGCTTGGCAGGTGTATCAGAGAATATGGGAAAAATTGGTTGCCGGCTAAAAAGTCAACCCAAGCAAGACTATAGTAGATATATCCAGAAAATATAACCAAATCTTGATGCTCGAAGGGTCAAAACTAGAAGAGGTATGAGAATTGTATGATTTTGGAGCTCTTGCTTCAGTACATACAATATCACCAGGATTTTCAAAAATCTCAAAACTATCGAAATGGATCAGTGGTGCGGTTTTTGATACATGGAAAAATAAAACCCACCTAAAACAAGGAGATATTTTAGAGCTTAAGTCTATCTAAGTAACTTCAGAAATTGCAGAAAAAGGGTCTCATTTGGCATTCCATTTCATCAAACTGCATAGAATTAACATGATAGTATTCAACAAAGTTAAGGCTGCTATGGGAGAAGCTCCCCTTGTATCACCTCTCAAGAAAAATGAAATATCTACCAGAAGAGCTTAGGGATGGATACTAGGTATGGACAAAGTGAAATATTCATTTAAAATACTCTTGAATAAATTAAATGGATCATTCTTGTTTAACTCAATGACAGAAAAAAAAACACCAAGTTTGCAGAGAGTCTATTCAAGAATAAAATAATGCTCGTTTAGAAAAATAAACTGCCTGCAATAGAGGCTATAAGAAAGAAGATTGCAACATGATGCATATTGGATAATAGCATAACCACATATACTCTTTCTGTGAAAAATAAAAAAAAAATCTTTCGAAATAAAATTTGTGTAACCCGAAAGAAACTCGAACCAAAGTCTGAAAAAGGGTAAAAAAAAAAGGGTTTTTACAGGATAAGGTAACAATCTAAAAATATAAAACACCAAAAGGAGGACTGTCGACAGAAGATGACAAGGGAGCCAACAGTCATAAATAATGTAAAGGATACCGGCTGGCAAGCACATAGTCGACAAGCCATAATGACCACGCTGGAAAGTGAAAAACCAAAATAGGTGACGACCACAATGATGTCATCTAAAACAAGTTTGAAGTCCGTGATTGAAGTCTACAAGCTATTATAAATAAGAAGCTTAGGAGCATATAATATTTAAGTCTTTTAAGTTTTCAGCGATAGCAATTTTAGTTTGTGGGGATTCTCCCCACGAGTATAGTCCTATTTTCTATAAGAAGCTAAATAGTTGTCTCCGCCTGTAGAGAAAAAATTATTTATGTAATATTTCAACTATTTGTTCAATAAATTCAAGGATTTTGTTCAACTTGTTCGCCCGAAATTTATTAAGCCTCTATTTTTTAGTATCTTTATGCCCTAAGGTAGGAAAGAAAATAGGGTTCTGTTGTTTGTTGCTGAAGGAGTAAAGTGCCTGTGAACCATCTATTGCGGTAATGTGGTTGGAGGAAATCTATAAATCGAGAACTTAGAAACCCGATGGCAAGATGGTCGAACGAGATATGAATTTATGAGGACTTAATTTTATTCCAAAAGCATGTTAGGCGTAATTTTGAGCAAATGGGGTTTTTATTCATCAAAAGAGCAATGATTTGGCTACAGGACTAATAGTTTTGAGACTAAAGGTGTCGATTAGGTAAAATAGGGTATCAAAAGTGAGAATGACCCTATCTAATAGGATTAAAAGTGCAATTAAATCTTTTCTCTCACATGCTCCTCAATGTCCCAAGTGGCATCCATGGAATAATGGTGACTTCACTTTACCTTCACCATTAGTAACTCTCCAATTTTATTTGCTTTTCTAACCAAATTCTCTATTGCTTCTTCTGCGTACATTAATTGCTTTGAAATTTTTATCTTCGATTCACTCAAATATGACTAGGATTGGATTGAAATCTTCGTAGGGTAGGAAAATGGAATATGTCATGCATCCATGGCAATTCTACTAATAATACTAATCGGCACACCAGTGGTTCAATTCTTCCCGTAATTTCAAACAGGCCAATATACTTCAGGCATATTGACTGAACGTTAAATAATTTACTTATTGAGTGATTATTAAATAATTCACTTATTGAGTGATTGTTAAATAATTTAAAAATAATAAGCTATTCCATGGCAATACGTCACACTTATTATACGATAAATTTAGTTCATTTAAATTTAATTTGAATAATATTCTTTCTATATTCATGTAGTAATTTATATTGCATAGAGTTTTTCAAGAACCAAATACCGCTATGATTCCTACAAAAGGAAGAGAAGATTTCTTGTCATGATGGAATAATAGCTGGAAATTGACTGTCAAATTAACGGAGGGATGGCGGTGGTCCTGTTTTCCAATTGTCTGCGCCCGCCCCTCATTCTCTTTCCAAATAAAGAAACCAAAACGCGGTCGTTCGCTGTCTTCCTTGCCCATTTCCGCCGGTTTTACTTTTCAAATATCCTGAATGTCATTTACGAAATTATCAATAGCTTCGGAGGGTAACACCGTAAATATCATCAAAGTTGTTCATTTCAAACGGCTAGATAAAGGGGGATATAATCCTCTACTTTTCATCAAAAGTTGAGGCTATAAAAACCAGGTACAACAATCATTACTGGGGCCCACTCAACGCTTTGTTGCTCATTAATATGTTTTTAGAGTAATTACACCTTTCTTTCTTAAAATTTGAAAATACAAATAAATTTATTGTGGTTTGAAAAATTACATTTAGTAATATTGATATTTATTTTTTTTTACATATAAGTTTATTCGTCAATCAAATTTACCAAACTTGACGATATTAATAAAAAAATCAGATAAAAATTTATATTTACACAACTAACTTATTACTGATTAATTGAACGTCAAATAAATTTTTTTATGATCAAATTATCCTTATACATCTTCAAATGATATTGTATGTGAGGATGTATAAATTCACCGTTATAAGAATAGTTTAGTTAGAAAATATTTTTTTGACTTACAATAAGTCAATCGATGATAAATATTAATTTTTATCAATTTTTAATTAAGACCAACAAACTCAGAGAAATTTTACTAATGATGGGACTTATTTATTAGATGGAAACAAACATCATAAATATTAAATATAATTTTTTACATTACATAGGATTTATGTGTAATTAGACCAAATATAAGGAGATGATAATGTAATTGTCACTTTTTTTATTTTTAATAAAACACTTATAATTACAATAAAATTTATAATTACATATAACCCTCATGATTTGGTACGAGAATACCGTCAAGGATTTTTTCAATGATGAAATTTTTTAATTTATATTTAAAATTGTGTAAAAATTTTGATTCTTTAGGCATGTATGGACCCATCCAACTATTTAATAATCCCCAACAATGTGAGCCCAAAATAACAAAAAAAAAAATACAAGCAACCCCTGTGATATTATAAATGAGCAAATTATTTTCTTATGAAAAAATAAATAGCGATTTCATGATTTGGTACGAGAATACCGTCAAGGATTTTTTCAATGATGAAATTTTTTAATTTATATTTAAAATTGTGTAAAAATTTTGATTCTTTAGGCATGTATGGACCCATCCAACTATTTAATAATCCCCAACAATGTGAGCCCAAAATAACAAAAAAAAAAATACAAGCAACCCCTGTGATATTATAAATGAGCAAATTATTTTCTTATGAAAAAATAAATAGCGATTTACCTTCTTCTATTTTTTAAAATAGAACAATTTACCCTCCTATGATTTTTAAAATAAAGCAATTTACTTCCTTACACGATATTATCAAATCATGTCTTTTTTATATATATTTATATATATGTATGAGTATGTATATAATTTTTTAGTTGTATGGCGTATAATTAGTATAGACTTATATTGATAAAAAACAAATAAGGCACTATTTCAAAACATCTCAAACACCACCAAAACTTTCAAAACAAATCAAGACAAACATTTACTATCTTAATTTTTCAGTTCAGGGTTCGTCTCTAGTGTTCTTTTTTGTCTTAAAATTAATCTCACTTCAATAATAATGTTATGTCAATCGAGTCACCAAATTTACATTGTTTAATCGAGTAAATAGTAATTTATCCCCCTATGATATTGAAAATAAGCATATTATCCCTCTATGAAAAAAATATAGCAATTTATCCCCCTATATTTTTTAAAATGAAGCAATTTACCTTCTTATACAGGGAGGTAGATTGCTTCATTTTAAAAATTATAAGGGGGTAGATTATTGTATTTTAAAAAATACAAAGAGATAAATCGCTATTTATTTTCTCATAAAAAGGTAATTTGCTCATTTACAATATCACAAGGGGATTGCTTGCATTTTTCCCTTGTTTAATCATTCCACGAAAGTCATAAAAAAATTACTTTAAAAAAAATAATATAACCTTTGCTCGGAATTAAACTATACAATTTATAATTTTGATGTCTCAATTTTGCAATATTTTTTTAGAAAATATTTGAATATAATTTTTATTATATTCATAGAAATCACCTCCTACCGTCACTTGTCTTATTTCTCTGTAAAAATACATAGGAGCGGCTAATATGTTCTCAATGGAATCTCTCATCTATACTATATATTAAGAAGGAATATTCTTTTGGTATCCTATTTTTTTTGTTTTTTTTTTTCTTACACCTACTGATTTTTACATTTTCTCTACTACTTATAAGCGGTAAAAATTATTTTTTTCAATAGTTATTTATTTTTAATTAATTATTTTTTTCTATTTTTCCTGATCCGAAATTTCTGTTTCACTACTATTTAACTTTTATCACGAGATTTTCATATTGTTATTTTCCTACACCAAACAAATTTGCAAATGATATCTAATTATTTCTTTTTATATACATGCATTAAATGTGCCACATACGGCTTGTAAAAATAAATAAAAGAATGAGTAAGATTTTGGAAGATTAATTTATAATTATCAAAAAAATAAATTTATTTATAAATAAAAATTTGAATATAGTAAAACTTGGAAGAGGACTAAATTGAAGTTTTATGAGTATTTAGAGGTCAAAATCTATAAATTAAAAAATTAAGAGACAAAATTGGAATATATATATACTTATATTTATATTTAAAAGGGCGATAGGATGTAGTTATGGAGGGGTATGTGCCCTATGCCAAGACGGATCACTTGAGATCCATGATCACTTATTCTTTCACTGTAGTTATGCTCACCAGTGCCTTTCAAGTATCCGAAGGATTGTACGGTTCCAATGGCCCGCTCGATCTTGGGCTACTGATGTGGAGTGGATGTCGACCAAGTGGAGGGGAAGCACATCGTCGTCAACACGTCATTTCGAGCACTGTTGGCTTCCTTCGTTTATCACCTATGGCAAGAGCGGAACCAACGGATCTTTCAGCACACCAGCCGCTCTTGTTCCACACTTGTGAAAATTATAGTTGATGAGATTAAGCTTGTTATACTTAGTCACACTCTCCCCTCAATTGTTAGTACACGTGGACTTTATAAACTATGAAGGATCCCTTAGTTTGAAGGGACTTCTGATGTTTGAACCGTGTTGTACTATTATTTTTCATTAATGTAGTTTACTGTTTCCGAAAAAACAAAAAAAACATATTTAATATTACATAATGGACAATTTAATGAACAATAATTGCGGTGGAAATCAAAACTACAAATGATAGTTTTTATTAAAACACATTTGTGATAAAATTTAATCCGAAAAGTAATTATATGAAGAGAGACTAAAGTCAAACAACATTAAAAAAATATCATTTATACTCGAAACATAAGTTTGGACTATTGAATCTTAGGGTGGGCACTTAGCAGTTTAAATCCAAAATGACTTTTTGTCGATGATAAGTTTATAATACAACTTAAAATATAATAATAAATTTGAACTTTTTGTGCAATTACGACTTTACAGAGTCAATTATTTCCAGATTATTTTTTATAAAATTAATTTTTAAAAATTTGGTTAAATAAAAATTTATTTTATAATTTATACTATTTATTAATACGGAGACCCTATAATAATTATTGTGGTTGACAAAAATATACGTATGGACTAAAATATTCTCAAATATATTTATTTATTTCAATTGAGTTATCAATAACACACATTTTAAACCTAATTCAGTTCATCGATTTTATTTTATTTTATTTAGGTATTTTTAAAGGGATAATTATACTTTGGTTTTTTTGAAATTTGATGTAATTATATTTGGCTTGAAAACTTATATTTGGTATCCTTGTGGTTTGCTTTCATCTAACAAACAGGTCCTTCCATAGTCAAGATTCACTAAATTTGTTGATATTCGTAAAAATTCGGATAGAAATCGATATCTTCCCCTAGTCGACTTATTGCAGGACAAACAAATCTTTTGATTAAATTACCCTTATAATAGTGAAAATATACCTTCTCACACGCATCAATGTGTAAAGATGTATAATGAAAATCTGATCATAAAAGATTCATTTGACTCAAAATAAATAAATAATAAGTCAACTGAGATAAATCTGAATTTTTATCCATTTTTTATAAATATCATCACATTCACTGAATTTTGACTAATGAAGAGACTTATTTGTTAGACGAGTTTCAAGAGTACTGAATATAATGTTCCAAGTCACAAGAAATTTGAACGTAATTATATTAAATATACGAGGGAGGAAAGTGTAATTATCTCTTATTTAAATTAATATTATAAACAGCCGCGTCCAGTATGAGTTAATTATTCAAATGTTGGGCAAACTCAGAACAAGTAAATTGTAATAATTTGACAACTTCTTAACAACTGTGAATACACAAT
Source organism: Sesamum indicum (assembly GCF_000512975.1). NCBI lineage: Eukaryota > Viridiplantae > Streptophyta > Magnoliopsida > Lamiales > Pedaliaceae > Sesamum > Sesamum indicum. Next base: position 7,045,091 of record NC_026146.1, on the reverse strand, counting down.
GCACACACGCACTACACACACTGTACAACATCTTACTCCTTTGGTGAGACTTCAAACAGAGGATCAAAACCCCTCCCCACACCGCGTGGAAACCCACACCACCTCCCTAAATCCTCGTCATCTTCACCTCCTTCGTCACAATCTTTGCACCCTTTTCAATCCGTATATTATTACAGAAAGAAAAAGTAACAAAAGAAGAAATATTCACATATTCAGACACAGTGAAAATCCAAAAGCCGGGAAGCAGCACATGCCACCATTCTCCATTCCCATTTTCTCTTTCCGAAGTTTGAGCCGTAGAATGGAAATCCAACTCAAAGGCCTTAAAGAAACGGATATCATTCTTTTTCACTGAAAAAACCTACAGCCCTTTTCGCTTGTTCTTTATATTTCTAAAGGTATATCCATCAAAGAGATTCAGATCTGTTCTGTTTTCCTCCGAATTTTTTCAAACTGTTGTGCGTTGATGTACTTTTGAGTTTTTGCGTGTATGAGTTGCTTCTGTGACTTGCTCTGTCTTTTTTTTCTAATCTGTACATGGCCCATTCAATGTATTAACTATATATTTATTCATACACACATAGAGTACAAGATTTTTATTATAAATGTACATATATAAGTATATATAAAGAAGTATATGTAAAGTTTAGAGCATTCTTCTGGATTTCTTGAGGGGGAAATATTTTGCCGGCTTTTCTGCCATTTATTGTGTGTTGGGCAGCTAGTTTCGAGTTCTTTTTCATCTGTCTTTCTTGTTTTGAAATCTTCAAGACTTATCCCAAAAGCCCATTTGTGTGTGTGTGTTTGTGTGTGAGAGAGAGAGAGACAGAGGGCTCTGGAAGAAGAGATCTCAGGGAAACAATCAAGGACCGGGTCACGGCACCATTCTTTATTACAGTTGTAATAATCTGTTATATTTGCAGACCTTGTATTTATTTGCGGTCGTAGTACATTATTTTATTACTGTTTAGTATTCGATTTTGAAAAAAGAAAAGTTCCTTACACGTCTTGGGGTGGCCGTTTCTTTGTTTTTATATGAATGATTTTTGCCCTCTTCTTTTTAAGTATTTGGGAGACTACGTAGTATCAGTGAGGTGATACATCTATCTTTCCTTCTCTCTGTACCTACTCTCGTTCACTACGTGTGGGGATGTGTGATTTGTTCACACGTTTTGAATTCATATGTCTGGTCTGAACAAGTCTCTTAGACCTCTGTTTGATCTGCATATCTTCTTGGGTTTTGAACTCCGTTGAAGGGTTCTTCTTGAAGAGTTGAGATCTCTAGGGGTAAATTGTGTGTGGCAGTTCTTGATCTTCGTAGTTGTTTTTCCAGTTTCTGCAGATTAGAGGTACTTTTTTCTCTGTGGTTTGTAGTTGCTTTGAACTGGATTGTCCAAATGTCTTCTTGAAAAAAGACTTGAAATTTTGGTCTTGTGAGCGCTTCTTTATTGCTATTTTCCTTTTAATGAACAAAAGAGAAAGTGTATCGCGGAACGAGAAAGTGTTCAGATCTGACCCAAAGATGTGTAATTTTTTTATAATCCTTATGAGTCTTTATTAATGTTGGTTTCTACTTAATAACTTAATCATTGCTGTTGAGGAGAAAAGTTTATGAGATGCTGATGGGTGGTGAAGGAAGTTGGGCTTTTGAATTTAAATTTCAACTTTTATCAGAAAATCATTGTGGTCCTGTTTCTGATTGATCTTGTTCCTCTGTGATGAGTTTCAGGTTTTTGTAAAAGATATATAGTTTTCTTCCACAAATATTGCCAGAATGGCAGGAAGATCCTCCAGGCCTTCTGATTCACAACTTGGCAGAGGTTCGGGTCCTCCGACGGTGACCTTTTCCAGGAGGACATCATCGGGTCGATATGTCAACTTGTCAAGGGACAGTCTTGACAGTGACATTAACAGCATTGAGTTTGCCGAGTACACGGTGCATATACCACCAACACCTGATAATCAGCCCATGGATCCTGCAATGTCAATGAGGATTGAACCTCCTCCGATCTCACAGAGGGTGGAGGAGCAGTATGTATCCAGTTCTTTGTTTACGGGTGGGTTTAATAGCGTTACTCGTGCACATTTGATGGATAAGGTGATTGAGTCCGAGACAAACCATCCTCAGATGGCTGGGACAAAAGGGTCGTCGTGCGCTATTCAGGGTTGTGATGGAAAAGTGATGAGTGACGAGAGGGGTCAAGATATTCTCCCTTGCGAGTGTGATTTCAAAATTTGCCGTGATTGTTTCATTGATGCTGTGAAGACTGGTGATGGAATCTGTCCTGGTTGTAAAGAGCCTTACAAGAACACGGACTTGTCTGCGAATGCGGTGGAGCCTGGCCAGCCGTTACCTCTGCCACCTACTGGTGGGATGTCAAAGATGGAGAGGAGATTGTCGTTAATGAAATCGGCCAACAGGTCGGCAGTAGTGCGGAGCCACTCGGCGCTGATGAGAAGTCAAACAGGGGTGGATTTTGATCATAACCGGTGGTTGTTTGAGACCAAGGGGACATATGGATATGGAAATGCGATATGGCCAAAGGATGGAGGATTCACGGACGATAAAAGTGATGAATCAGGTGAACCCCCGGAACTTCTTAGCAAACCATGGAGGCCACTGACCCGCAAATTGAAGATACCGGCTGCTGTGCTCAGTCCATACAGGTGAAGTCATTATGCTTCATTCTTTATTTTTTCTTTTTTTCCATATTTTGTTTGGAGGCCATCACACAATTTAAATTTGATGCATGTGACATAATTTGAGTTATGTGAATGAATACAATGACTAGTAGTTAGTTGAAGCAATATAATTTTGGTGAAGATGTTGAATTCTGCAGATGGTAATAGTATTCTCTTGTGGTAGTGCACTCCATTGATCCAAGTATAGGCACATATGATTTGTTTATGGCATAAGTCTTGTTATATGATTGATGGCATTGCTCATTGCTAATTTCCTTCAATTGAAAATTGTGGATCATATCCATCTCTCTCACTTTTTTCTGTGTATTGTGTACTTATGCTCTGCACATTAATGAGCTTTTTTGATTTCTTCCGTTAACTTATCTGTTATCCAGACCTCTAACTATGCTTTCACATTAAATTATTAGTAATAATCTGAATCCGGTCTCTGTAATTTAGAGTAAAAATGGTATAAAAGGCTGACAAGCATTTCTTTTAATACTATATTTGCAGACTCTTAATTTTTGTCCGTATGGCTGTTCTCGGACTATTTCTGGCGTGGAGGATCAGCCACCCTAACGATGACGCTAGATGGCTCTGGTTGATGTCAGTCATCTGTGAGATTTGGTTTGCCTTCTCTTGGTTACTTGACCAGCTCCCAAAGTTCTTCCCCGTCAATCGTGCTACCGATCTTAACGTCTTGAAAGAAAAGTTTGAAACACCGACTCCCACGAATCCAACTGGGAAATCTGATCTTCCAGGGGTCGATGTATTCGTCTCGACTGCTGATCCAGAGAAAGAACCTCCTCTTGTTACCGCAAACACTATTCTGTCCATTCTTGCTGCTGATTACCCTGTCGAGAAGCTTTCCTGTTATGTTTCTGATGATGGAGGTGCACTCCTGACATTTGAGGCCATGGCAGAAGCGGCAAGTTTTGCTAACTTGTGGGTGCCATTCTGTCGCAAACATGAAATTGAACCAAGAAATCCGGAAACTTACTTTAGCCTGAAGAAAGATCCCTTCAAGAACAAGGTGCGTCAGGATTTTGTCAAGGATCGTAGGAGGGTTAAGCGTGAGTATGATGAATTCAAGGTTCGAATCAATGGTCTTCCTGATTCAATTCGTCGTCGTTCTGATGCCTATAATGCTCGAGAAGAGATCAAGGCCATGAAGCTCCGGAGACAGACTGTTGAGGATGAACCTTTGGAACCGTTAAAGGTTTCTAAAGCTACATGGATGGCAGACGGCACCCACTGGCCAGGCACTTGGACGGTTTCTGCTCCTGAACACTCTAGGGGTGACCATGCTGGGATCATACAGGTATTAATGTGTAAACTTTGATCATTTAGTCTCGACTTATTCTTTTTCAATGGCCCTCATGTAATTTGACATAAACTAGTTTTTTTGAGCTTTTTATACCTTCGTCTGGATGAGGTTGAATTAACAAGATCTTGTTCATGTGAACCATAGGTAATGTTGAAACCTCCGAGTGATGAACCTCTGCAGGGAACTGCTGACAGCAGTCCACTTGATTTTACCGAAGTCGACATTCGGCTTCCCATGCTTGTCTATGTTTCTCGTGAAAAACGGCCTGGTTATGATCACAACAAGAAGGCTGGGGCAATGAATGCATTGGTTCGAGCCTCAGCCATCATGTCCAACGGACCGTTCATTCTGAATCTCGACTGTGATCACTACATTTACAACTCGCAGGCAATAAGAGAAGGCATGTGTTTCATGATGGACCGTGGAGGGGACCGCATTTGTTATGTCCAGTTCCCTCAGCGATTTGAGGGAATAGATCCCTCTGATCGTTATGCAAATCACAACACCGTTTTCTTTGACGTCAACATGCGTGCTCTTGATGGGCTCCAGGGTCCAGTTTATGTCGGCACAGGATGCCTCTTCCGCCGGACTGCACTTTATGGCTTCGACCCACCACGTTCCAAAGAACATTCTGGTTGTTGCAGCTGCTGTTTCGCTCGTCGTAAGAAAAGTGCATCAGTTTCTTCTGCGCCTGAAGAGCACCGAGCACTTAGAATGGGAGATGGTGATGACGATGAAATGAACCCTTCTCTGTTCTCCAAAAGGTTTGGTAACTCAAGTTTCCTTATTGATTCCATCCCAGTGGCAGAATTCCAGGGCCGGCCACTTGCAGATCACCCTGCGGTTAAGAATGGACGCCCGCCAGGTGCTCTAACACTTCCTAGAGAACTCCTTGATGCATCAACTGTTGCCGAGGCAATCAGTGTCATCTCATGCTGGTATGAAGATAAAACTGAGTGGGGCAATCGGGTTGGGTGGATATACGGGTCTGTGACTGAAGACGTGGTGACGGGGTATAGAATGCACAATCGGGGTTGGAAATCTATATACTGTGTCACTAAGAGGGATGCTTTCCGTGGGACTGCTCCGATAAATCTGACAGACAGGCTTCACCAAGTCCTCCGATGGGCCACCGGTTCAGTCGAAATCTTCTTCTCGCGTAACAATGCTTTGCTGGCTAGTCCAAAGATGAAGCTTCTACAAAGAGTTGCTTACCTTAATGTCGGTATCTATCCCTTCACCTCCTTGTTCCTAATCGTCTATTGCTTCCTCCCGGCATTGTCGCTTTTTTCTGGCCAATTCATCGTCAAGACTCTAAACGTCACGTTCCTCACCTACCTCCTTGTCATCACTTTGACACTCTGCGCGCTTGCTGTGCTCGAAATCAAGTGGTCTGGCATTAACTTGGAGGAATGGTGGCGAAACGAGCAGTTCTGGCTGATCGGAGGCACGAGCGCTCATCTTGCCGCTGTGCTCCAAGGGCTGCTGAAGGTGATTGCAGGGATAGAGATCTCATTTACTCTGACATCAAAGTCAGCAGGTGACGACAATGACGATGATTTTGCCGATCTGTACTTGATAAAATGGACTTCCTTGATGATTCCTCCCATCACTATCATGATAACCAACCTAATCGTTGGTTTTAGCAGGACAATATACAGTGCTATACCACAGTGGAGCCGGCTACTCGGAGGTGTGTTCTTTAGCTTTTGGGTGTTGGCTCATTTGTACCCATTCGCAAAAGGGTTGATGGGAAGACGGGGGCGGACACCGACCATCGTGTTCGTGTGGTCAGGTCTCATCGCGATCACGATTTCTCTCCTTTGGGTGGCGATTTCTCCACCATCTGGCAATACTCAGATTGGAGGCTCCTTCCAGTTTCCTTGACTTTTTCTGGACATGGCCCTCTCAGCCGCTCCTTCATCATTCAAAAAATGAACAGAATTGGATTTGTAGTAAAAGATGATGTGGGGGGTCTCCATTTAGTATTTGTTATCATCATTTTTTGTATCTTTTCTATTTTCTTTTTACCGATTATTACATGTTTAAGGCAAAAGACAACAAGAAGCTACATACATTCTTTGCGATTCATAGACTTTAGGTCGTACAATACAGCTAAATTCATTCTCTACTCTCTCTCTCTCTCGTTCTTTTTCGGCGTGTGTGTGTGTGTGTGTGTGTGTGTGTGTGTGTGTGTTTGGTGAATTTAGCGATGACAATTGGAAGTTGAAACGATTAAAGTGGGGCCGTATTCTCGGCGCTGCCCATATGGGGCCACTGTAGGTCTAAACAGTCAGGTCCGGATTCGTAGTTTTGGGATGATTCCACATCTCCCAGTTATCGTTTATTTATGTAAATTGTCTCTATTTTTTTTAAAAGTTAAACATATATAAAAAAAAAATGTCTACATATTTACATAATTAATGTTATTTTTTTAAAATTTATACATACAACATCAGCATTATTACATAAATCACCTTTATTTTTTAACTGTTATGAGTCATTTTTATAATTACATAAAACACAGAAATAATTTGAAAAAGTAGACTATAAAACAAGATTTTGGCTGATCTTGAGTTTTTGTCAAAGCCCTGTTTAAAATAATATTTATAAATATTATTACTTTAATTAAAAATTGTTGACTTTTATTCAACTAAAGAGGTATACAGACACCTGACGTGTGTGTGGAAAAATGTTAAAATTATAAATAATTAATTTCTTTATTAATGGTTTGCTTATCAGTATAGTAGCTTTAATTTATAAAATTAGCAGCTCTCGTACGTGTGATGTTTGAACAAATAAAAAATTTATAATATTGAACTCTCTTGTATACCACATATGGCTCGAGCGCAATCTTTGCCGATTTTAATGGAGGAATACGTGGGACACCTTTTGTAGTAAAATTTATTATTGAATATGCCCGACAACGGATACTTAGTATTGATTTACCTCCTTCTATTAGTACTTGTGCACTTTTTCATTTATGGTGGATCCCTTGGCCTGTCGAGGTAACTGTCTGGCCTTTCATGTTGTATTGTACTAATGTACTGCCTTTATTTAATGAAATTTACATTTATAGAAAAAAAATTATGATAAAGATAAAATTAATTTACAAAAACACTTAAATGATTAGCATAATTGTATAAACAAAGAAGAATTCAACTGATAAGCAAACCATTAAGATTGATAATATTCACTAAAAATAATCGGAGAAAATACAAATTTTGAATTCTTGCGAGCGATATATATGATTGGGGTGAATAGCAATTTATCCCTCTTTGATATTGAAAATGAGCACATTATCCCTCTATTAAAAAAATATAGCAATTTACTCCTTTGTAGTTGTACTTTTTAAAATGAAACAATTTATCTCCTTATATAGGGATTGACAATGATGTGAAGCGCTATTGTGTTCGGATAATTATCCACTGGAAAGAGGAGTATTTATGCTCATGAAGAAGATGGAAGGGGGAGAATGGCGGTGGAGGATATTCCCAACACCCTTGGGAAGGCTCTACTAAAAAACTACAGGAGGAGGAGAAGACTATGAGAGGAGAGAAATGAGTGAGTAATAATTTAGGGTTAGTTTTTTAGGGTAAAAAACTAAACGGGTCAGGTTATGGGCATGGGTTGGCGGGTTATGGGCTGAGTGAATTAGTTGGGCTGGTGGAAGAAATAGAATCATCTGGTAAGTGTCTTTGAGCCTCTCTCAATTGGGCCAAAATTATTTTACATAAACTTTTAGAAGTTTGTAGATTTAGTCCTCTATAGTATTTTGGCTGATGTTCTCTCTAAATAATTAGTATATTACATTTGATAATTATTTGTTATTTTAAAATAATTTCATACAAACTCGTTGCTCAAAGTTTCTCATGTATATAATATGATTTGAATAATAAGAAATGTAGTAAAAAAATACTTGTTCAATTGATATCAGGTATTCATCTATTGGGCACTCCCACATATACAATTGTTGCTTCTTCAAACATTGTAATAAGTGTAGTTTCAGCTCATTGGATGACATTTAACATCTACAAACAATTACATAATATGTAACATTTAATTGTATATATACACAGTTTAACTTTGTGTTTATTAAAAATAATTGTTTGTATTTGTACCTTGGACTCATTTGTACGTCATCTTTATTTCAATTTTTACAGCTGACTCCATCTCTACTTGAAATTGTCAGCACATTTTTTTGCATAATCATATCATATTGACGATTTATTTTCAATATTTTCAGCAATTTCATTGAAATAATAATAGGAAAAAATGCAAACAACCCCTTGCAAATGAACAAATTACCCCTTATAAAAAAACTAAATAGCGATTTACCTCCCTATTTTTTTAAAACAACAACCCTCTTATGATTTTTAAAATGAAGTTATTTACCTCCTTATAAATTGCTTCATTTTAAAAAGTTCAGTGGAGTAAATTGCTATATTTTTTTCATAAACAGATAATGTGTTCATTTTCAATATCACAAGGAATAAATTATTATTCACCCAACAATAATATTCATCCTGCCAAGAACACGTCAATGTTCTATTTTGTTTTCAAGAAAAGAACAATATAAATTGATAAAATATAAACTATTTATTTATAAATGACCTGACTTAGAGAATTCCGGCTGTGTATAATTTGTTCAAGTGTCACTTCCTTCCCATCTATCATTGTTTGTATCATTCACCTCTCATGCATTTTCACAGAGTCATTATTTTTGTTCAACCTACATAACCTAGGGAATGTTTTTCTTTTTTCCTTTTCAATTTTTTTTTATTAAATAAAGGATACATTACAATAGTCTCCCATGAGGTCTGTGATGATTACCCCCTCGTTTTTTTAAAAATTACAAATATTACGTTAAAATTACAAATACCTTAACAAATACCCCCTTATGAAAACTCATGTAGGAGAGTATTTGTTAAGGTATTTGTAGTTTTGGGGATATTTGTATTTTTTCATAAATAAGAAGGTATTTGTTATTAAGTCAAACATTAGGAAAGCTCATTGTAATTTACCCTTAAATTAAAGGTTATTTTGATATTATTTTCATATCATTGTCGTATGTATGACAACTCATGTAGGAGGGTATTTGTTAAGGTATTTGTAATTTTAAGGAATATTTGTAATCGTTCATAAATAAGGAGGTATTTGTAATTAATTCAAATCTCAGGGAAGCTCAATGTAATTTACCCTTAAATTAAAGGTTATTTTAATATTATTTTCATACCATTGTCGTAGTTGGATTTTTTCAGAAATAGGATCCATTTATAGAATTGAGGCAATTGTAATTTGCAGTTGCAATTCCTCTTAACAAAGGAGGAGAATAAATAGTATCGTAAATGTTAGAAATCATGGCCCAAATCCGAGTAAACTCCAAGCCCAATCTTGGAGGCCCACCTGCCAACCCAAACCACTTGGAGGCCCTCTACCCGGATCCGATCCACCACTGTCACCCGACCCGGTTTGTTCACTATATTACCTAATCTATAAATCCTAATCTGTTCATTTCACCTTCCCTCTTTTTTCCACCGTTTCTGAGATTCTCTCTATCTCCTTCTTTGAAGCCTTCCATGGTAGTGCTCTTCTCCTTCCTTTCATATCTCCACCATAAACGGTGGCTTTCCAAAGCCAAATCAATGGCTTTAGGAAAGCCACCCAACGGATACTTTCCATGGCCATTTTCTTGAAACCTTTAAAAGGGGTCTTACCTCTTCTTTTATTGATACGAAGAAAAGAAATCTGTTTTCTTCTCTCTTCTATATCTTTGAAACGTTCTCTGTGAACAAAGTGAGTGGTGGTTCTAAGGTGACTGGTTAATCTCTGATCTTAGTGATCTAAGTTTCTTGGGTGGTTTTCTGAGGAGCAACCGTGGTCCCTGGGTTGGTTGTTTGGGTCCGATATCTGTGACCGAGTCCCTTTACTTTGGATCTGGCTTCTTCCTGAGCCGTTTTCAAATAAAATTTTATGCTCTTTTATTTCTGTTATCTCTTTATTCATATTATTCAGATCTGTAATTATATTCATTTGGTCTGTAATATTGAGGAGTTTTGTACTCCATTTCCGCTGTAATAGTTGAATAGGTTTTTTGTGAAAGAGATATCACTGAGGGGTTATACCCTACAATGGTATCAGAGCAAGCGTTCTGATCCGTCCTGCGCCTCGGTGGTGGTAATCCTGAAACCCCTCCTATTTTTATTATCATTATCTCTATACTGCTATCATCTGTTGATATAATATTTCTGCACTTGTTCTCGCGGTTATTATCCCCCTTATATCCCTCTTGGCCGGACCCTTGAGGTTGTCGGGTATCTAGAAGGAACTAAGGCTAGAACTTGTTATATCTGATTCTTACACTTTGTTACGATAATCTGGGTGATTAATATCTTTCTTCTCTGTTTCACGCTCTGCTTGATCTACTTATCTTTGTGATATTCTGAGATCTGTCATTATACTTGTGAGATACTTCTGAAAATCTCCTACTGTTCGTATATTTAGTGTAACCTGCTAAAACTGCCCTGTTATTATGGTATTATAATCTCTGTGTGATATTTTGTGAACTGTCTGAATCTGTTTCTTTGTGATTAAAATCTCAAAACAGCTTTCTTAAAGACCAATTTTTTTTTTATGGCCGGTTACAACCTTCAACCCTTTGATGGCAAAAGTAACTTTTCTATATGGCAACAAAAGATGAAAGGTATCCTCATTCAACAAAAGGTTTTTAAAGCCATTGATGGCAAGTATGTTGAAAATGTTTCAGAAGAAAAGAAACAAGAAAATGATGAATTTGCATACTCCTTTATTATACTAAACTTGTCGGATACTGTTTTACGAAAAGTTGGTAAACAAAATTCTTCTAAAGAGTTATGGGATAAACTGGAAGAGCTTTACACTGAAACCTCTTTACCAAGCAAATTGTTTCTGTTAGAAAAGTTTTTTAGATATAAACTCGATTTGTCTAAAAACATTGATGAAAACCTAGATGATTTTACAAAACTGATCCAGGACATTAAACTCACGGGTGATAAAAATATTGATGAATATTCTCCCATTGTGCTTTTGAATGCGATTCCTGAATCTTACTCTGATGTGAAAGCTGCTATCAAATACGGTAGAGATAGTGTCAATATTGAAACTGTTGTTAATGGATTAAAGAGTAAAGAAATGGACCTTAAGGCCAATAAACCTAGTCAAAACCAACCTGAAGTGAACTCTGTTAGAGGAAGGACTAAATCTAGAAACTCAAACTCTAGGTATAACAGCAGAAGTAGAAGCAAGAATAAAAACAGTAGAAGCAAGTCTAGACCTAGGGAGAACAACTATAGAGATGACAAAAAAAAGAGAGACGTTGCTGTAACTGTGGAATAAAAGGACATTACATAAAGGATTGTAGAAAACCTAGACGTGAAAACAGAGATAGACAAATATGATGAAAAAGAAAAAGCCAATAGTGTGTCTGATGAATCAAATGGTGAAGTCTTTGCTATATGTGAAGCAAACTCTGTGAATTCTTTTGACATGCATGAATGGTTGATTGATTCTGGGTGTATTTTTCATATGAGTCCTTTCAGAGATATTTTTTCTAATTTCAAAAATGAGCATTCTGGTTATGTATCTATGGCTAATGAGAAAAAAAATGTGAAATCAGAGGTCTTGGTGACATTTCACTTTGTTTTAACGAAGGTTATCGGTTAACCCTGAAAAATGTTAGATATGTTCCTGATTTAAAGCCATAACTTGATTTCATGTGCTGCATTAAAAGAAGAAGGGCTAGAAGGAAGGTGGGGTAAAGGTATTATGAAGATTATGAAAGGTTCTTTGATTGTTTTTAAAGCTGAACGAAAATGAAACCTTAACATTTTCACTGTTATGTATGACAATGTTGCTGCATCTGTTTCTAAATGCGATAAAACTACTTTGTATCATAAAAGGCTTGAACACATTAGTATGAAAGGACTTGAATTTTTAAAGAAAGATGGGATTTTGAATGACAAGATTGACAAACTAGATTTTTGTGATGAATGTGTCATGGGTAAGCATCATAGAGTTCATTTCCCTGCATCCCCATCTCCAAATCAATCTATGTCCACATGCATTCTAGATTATGATCATGCTGATGTATGGAGTCCACCAAATGTGCCTACTCATGGTGGTAATCGTTATTTTCTGTCAATAATTGATAACTTCTCCCGTAAAGTGTTTGTTTTCTTGATGAAGCATAAATCAAAAGTTTTTGATAAGTTTGAAAAATGAAAAATCTTTGTTGAAAACCAAACTGGTAAGAAGTTGAAATCCCTTAGAACTGATAATGGTCTAGAGTTCTGCAACCAAAATTTTTCTGAAATGTGTGATAAGTTTGGTATAAAAAGGCATAAGACTAATCCTTATACTCCTCAATAAAATGGAGTTGCTGAACGTATGAATCGTACTTTACTTGAAAAAGTGAGATGCTTATTGATTAATTCTGGTTTGCCTAAATCTTTTTGGGGAGAAGTTGTTTTAACTGCTACACATCTGATAAATATGTCTCCTTCTGTGCCATTATCTGGTAAAACTCCTGAATTTGTGTGGAATGGAAAATTTCCTAATTTATCTCCCTTACGTGTGTTTGGATGTTCTGCCTTTGTTCACCAAAATTCTGATAAACTTGAACCTAGATCCCTTAAATATGTTTTATTGGTTATCCTGAAGGGGTAAAAGGTTATAGATTGTGTGTTAGGAGTCAACCGAGTTTTAAAGTTCTAATTAGCAGAGACGTTACCTTTAACGAAAATAAGATGCCATGCTTAGAAAAGACTCAACCCATAGAAAAGGAAGCCACTTTTAACAAAATAGACATAGAGGATAACCAAGAAGGGAAGGGATTAGAGAATAATCAAGAACAAAATGCAGAAAATCCTGAAAATATAGGAACAACAAATCCCTTAGATAATCCCTTAGACAACTACCAACTTGCCAGAGATAGGGATAGAAGACAAACTAGGATAACCCTCAAAACTTAGGGATTTTCACACAAGCCTTAATACCGAACTAGTAGAACCTTCTAGTGTTAATGAGGCCTTAAAATCTGAGAAATGGCTTAGTGCTATCCAAGAAGAAATGAAATCCCTAAAAGACAAACAAAACTTGGGTTCTAGTTCCTAAACCAAAGAATGTCTCTATTGTTGATTGTAAATGGATATTCAAGATAAAACAGGAAAATCCTATAAAATACAAGGCAAGATTAGTAGCTAAGGGGTTCACACAAAAAGAAGGCATAGACTATAATGAAATTTTCTCTCCAGTTGTTAAATACACTACTGTTCGCATCATACTTGCTCTCACTGCACACTACGATTGGGAATTGAAGCAAATAGATGTTAAAACTGCATTTTTACATGGTGATTTGGATGAGAAAATATATATGAATCAACCTTCTGGTTTTACTGATATATCTAAACCTGACTGTGTGTGCTTGTTGAAAAAATCCTTATATGGACTGAAACAATCCCCTCGACAATGGAACAAAAAATTCGATGTGTTTATGCAGTCCTTAAATTTCACTATGAGTCATTATGATCATTGTCTATATTTCAAGCATGTGGATAACACTCCTATTTTTTTGGTATTATATGTTGATGATATGTTGATTGCTAGTCCTAGTTTACAAGTTAAAAATATTTTACAAAATGATTTATGCAAAGCTTTTGAAATGAAAGATCTTGGCAATGCCAAGCAAATTCTTGGAATGAATATTGTTAGGGATAGAAAAAGGTCTTCCATTATTCTAAAAAAAAATCGTATATTTTGACTATTCTAAAAAAGTTTCAATGGAAGCTCACTTTCAATTATGTAAAGATCAATGTCCTAAAACTGAAAGTGAAAAACAAAAGATGGAAAGAATTCCTTATTCAAATGTGATTGGTTCAATTATGTTTCTTATGGTATGTACGAGAACTGATGTTGCTTATGCTATTAGCTGCCTTAGTAAATACATGTCTAACCCAGGTCCTCCTCACTGGGAAGCTTTGAAATGGTTGCTTAGATACTTGCGTGGGTCTGATAACATTGGCATTACTTTCTCTAGAAATTCTAAACATACTCATCTTGTCGGTTATGTGGATTCTAATTATGCAAACGATAGAGATAGTCGAAAATCCACCACATCTTATGTGTTTACCTTTTGTGGTTCATGCATTAGTTGGAAACCCCAACTTCAACATATTGTTGCATTATCAACAACCGAAACCGAGTATATTGCTACCACAGAAGCTTTCAAAGAAGCCCTATGGCTTGGTCTTATAAAAGAAATTGATTTTTCAAAAGAGAAACTTGTGGTATTTTCGGATAGTCAACCTCCATTCAATTATGCAAAAACCCCGTTTTTCATGATAGAACAAAGCATATAAACGTTAGGTATCATTTCATTCGAGATATCGTGGGGAAAGATGTGATGAAGCTTGAAAAGATCAGCTCTGAAGAAAATCCTGCAGATATGGGCACCAAGTTCTTGCCCATAGAAAGTTCAGTAAGTGTTTAAAAATTACTCAGTTTAAATCCTGACTAACCAAAATCTCCTTGTCAAAGTTTCAGGCTGCAGGTACACCCACGGAGTATTTTATGGCGATGATGAAAAGGACCAGATCCATTACACCCCTGACCTACCTTATCGGGTATTTGGTCCAAGGTGGGGTATGTTAGAAATCATGGCACAAATCCGAGTAAACTCCAAGCCCAATCTTGGAGGCCCACCTGCCAACCCAAACCACTTGGAGGCCCTCTACCCGAATTCGATCCACCACTGTTACCCGACCCGGTTTGTTCACTATATTACCTAATCTACAAACCCTAATCTGTTCATTTCACCTTCCCTCTTTTTCCCGCCGTTTATGAGATTCTCTCTATCTCCTTCTTTGAAGCCTTCCATGGCAGTGCTCTTCTCCTTCCTTTCATATCTCCACCATAAACGGTGGCTTTCCAAAGCCAACTCAATGGCTTTAGGAAAGCCACCCAACGGATACTTTCCATGGCCATTTTCTTGAAACCTTTAAAAGGGGTCTTTCCTCTTCTTCTACTGATACGAAGAAAAGAAATATGTTTTCTTCTGTCTTCTATATCTCTAAAACGTTCTCTGTGAACAAAGTGAGTGGTGGTTCTAAGGTGACCGGTTAATCTCTGATCTTAGTGATCTAAGTTTCTTGGGTGGTTTTCTGAGGAACAACCGTGGTCCCTGGGTTGGTTGTTTGGGTCCGGTATCTGTGACCGAGTCCCTTTACTTTGGATCTGGCTTTTTCCTGAGCCATTTTCAAACAAAGTTTTATACTCTTTTATTTCTGTTATCTCTTTATTCATATTATTCAGATCTGTAATTATATTCATTTGGTCTATAATATTGAGGAGTTTTGTACTCCATTTCCGCTGTAATAGTTGAATAGATTTTTTGTGAAAGAAATATCACTGAGGGGTTATACCCTACAGTAAAATAATTATTTGTTCTTGTATTTTTGTTAAATATTTAATGGAATTTTTGAAAACTTTTACCTAAGTACCTTTTGGCTTGACCTTGATAATGGCACTACTTGTCCATTTGTTTCAGGATGAGATACTAAAATATATGGTAATTTTTTAAATTTTTTATGCTTGTGTTGTTGATGTAATTGCTTGAATATTTTTAGGATCCAGATATTGCGTCCCGAACAACCACCGAATGTTAATGCCCCAACTGAGGAGTCCACGCAACAGCAAGACAAAGAAGTTGCAGACCCTCAGCCAACCGACCAGCATTCGTCCTAGCTTTAGATTAGGATTTAAAATTTGAATTGTGAACTATACTTTGGATTTAAATTATATTTGCTAATTTTATTTTATTTTTTTGTACGAAAAATGTTACCTTAAATTATAAATTTAATACAGTAAGCTTTTGCCCAATAAAAATCTAAAAACAAAAAAAAGGAAATTAATTTTTTAAGACGGAATTTGGGACAACATTTCGGCCCAAAAAAATAAAAAAAGAAAGAACCGCATTCAAAATGTCGTCCCAAAAAACGTTCAAAAAACAATATGTCTAATTTACAAAATTACGTCTCAAACTGTCCGTAAGTTTGTCCCAAACTTATATTTTAATAATTCATCCCAAATAAAATTTGGGACGACATTCATTCCCAAATAAAAAAAGAAAATACGTCCAAAAAGTCTTCCCAGACGCCATCCTAAACCTCCGTAAGGCTGTTCCAAATTTATATTTTAATTATTCGTTCTTTGGACTTGCTTTCAGACAGATTTTATAGATTGTCCCAAATTTCATCCTAAATTGTGGGACGGCTTCGCCAAATTGCCCCAAACCGTCCAAAATATTTTGCGATGGGGTGTTTTCAGACCTACATTTCATCCCAAAATTATCTCAAACGCCGTCCCAAAAATGAAATGGGACGTCGAGGCCTTCCCAAAATCCATCCCAATAAATTATTTTTTTGTGTAGTAGTAGTAAAAAAAAATTCTGAGCAACCTATCCTTATACAGCTTTACATGCTAATGCATTTCAGGAGGCATATCTTCACCCTCATAATGGTAGTTTGATAAAAAAAAAAAAAAAAATTATTTAACTCAGAATAAATCAATCAGAATTAAATACGAATTTTATTCAATTTTTTTGTTATTATCCACGAATTTAGTAAATTTTGATTAATAGATCTATCTATTTATTAAACTAAAATAAATGATAGTCTTTAAAGCTTTTCTTCTAGAGCAGATTCTAAGGATCCTTTCTTGTCTTTCTACTCTGCATGTCAGGTGAGCCCCATATCAGATCTGAACCGTTGATTTATATTATATAAAGTTCAATGATTGTAAAATAAAAATAAAATAATTTTAAAAAGAAAATCCACGCGTGCACAATACCAGTCTCGTTAAAAGGTACTTTGTACTTTTTGTAAACAATGAGGGGGTAAATTGCTATTTTATTTTTTATAAGGAAGCTAAGTGTCTATTTTTCATATCACGGGTAGGTAGATATTACCATTTACCCCATCAATATATTCCTCAAAAATAATTTGAATAACGAAATGATAAATTAAAGTAAATTCATACAGAGCAAAACAAAAAATCACGGCTTTGTTTGGATTTATATTCTCGCGTTTTTTGAGACAAGATACAACACATATCATCTATTTTCAATACACCTCATTTTTCATACTTGATCATGGGACTCATTCTTCAATACTCGAGGAAGACTTCATTGATGAAAGATGATTGATCTTGGAGACCGAACATTGCAAATTGCAGAGTTTATGGAACCAAAATAATCTTCCTAGCTTGCATCCAGTATTTAATTTAAAATAAAGTTCATTTTACCATGTCAACTATACTCATTTTTATATTTTGGGTGAAATTATTTTAAAAGAAAAAAGAAAATTAAAAATTTGATGATGTTTGGGAGGAATTAAATTTCTAAATGGCATCGCGCTTAGAAAACGCGGTGCCACAATTTGAATTAAAAAAAAAAAAATATGTCACCGCGGTTAGTGACTGCAGTGACAAAATGAATAAGAAAAAAAGATAATAAAATAACGGCAAATCACAGTGCCATTTTTTATAAAAAAAAAAATAAAAAATTGAATGTTTGTGTTAAGGTTTATAACAATGTATTTTTATAAGAAAAAATACTTTAATTTAATATAAAATTAATAATTATATTAATATTGCATACAAAAAAAATAAAAAGATTAAATTCTTAGAAATTATTTAATAACATGGGTAAATTACATTAATATTTTTTGAGATTATATCAAATTACACAAACACCGTCTGTGTTTTATATTAAATTAAAACTATTTTTTCTATAAAAATATATTTTAATAATAATAATAATTTTTTGCTCTGGATCGTTACTTCAATTAAGTCAAGCGACAGTTTGTATATTATCATCTTTCATTTCTTCTTTTGGCTTTTTAAATAAATTACAACAAGTTTTATTAAAATTTGGTATTTTATAAAATACCTTTTTATTGCTTCAAAATTATCACCAATTCCTCCTGATTCTAACAACCGTATAACAATTAGCTCAATCCATTAATTTTCATTGGATTTTATTCATTTTTTAGTAGTAAAATGACCAAGATTTCTCTATGGGTTATAAATTATAATTTTACTTATTTTCTAAATTTTTTAAATTTTTTATGAATTAAGTTGATTACTTTTTATAAAATTTTCAATTCTTTTACCCACCTAATCTAATTACTTTTTATAAAATTTTCATTTTTTTATGAATTAAGTTGATTACTTTTTATAAAATAACCATATGTATTTAAAACTGACAGCAATTATGTCGCTTGATTTAATTGAAGTAAAGATAACAAGCAAAAATTATTATTATTATTAAAATATATTTTTATAGAAAAAATAGTTTTAATTTAATATAAAACACAGACGAATTATTATTATTATTAAAATATATTTTTATAGAAAAAATAGTTTTAATTTAATATAAAACACAGACGGTGGTTGTATAATTTGATATAATCTTAAAAAATATTAATGTAATTTACCCATATTATTAAATAATTCTCTAACAATTTAATCTTTTTATTTTTTTATACAATATTAATACAATTATTAATTTCGTATTAAATTAAAGTATTTTTTCTTATAAAAATACATTATTATAAACTTTGACAAAACATTCAATTTTTTTTTTAATAAAAAATGGCACCGCAGTCATTAAATAATTTTTTTTTAATTTAAATTGTGGCACCGCATTTTCTAAGCGCGGTGCCACTTAGAAATTTAATTCCTCCCAAACAGCATCAAATCTTTAATTTTTTTTTCATTTTTAAAATAATTTCACCTATATTTTGCCATTAAATTTTTTTTTGTATCAGCTTACGATCTCAACTTTATAAAATTTACACTTTGCCATATATGAATATTTTTTTGGTTGATTTTTCTGTCGAAAACACATCACATGTTGTGTATATATAAAAATATTCTATCATATAACTCTTAAATATAACATGTGCACTGCGTGATGTTTTTTCAATAAAAATTTAGTTGAAAAATAGTTGTAAATGGCAAAGTGCAAATTTCCTAAAAGTTGAGATGTGAAGTTGGTACAAAAAATATAAAAAATACAATTTATCTCACTCTAAAATTGCAAATACCCCTCTATAAAAAAATAGCAATTTACACCTTTATATTTTTTAAAATTCAACAATTTGCCCCTGTATTTTTTAAATTGCTTTATTTTAAAAAAAATACAAGTGGATAAATTGTTATTTTTTTTTATAGGGGGTAATCTGCTCACTTGTAATATCACAAGAAAGTAACTACAATAAACCCCACAAAAAAGTATAAATACCGAAATGTAAAAATGATCATAATTCGAACTGAAAAATATAATTAACCCTTTAATTTATTATCTATTCGCAATAGTTCATTTTTATAAAATTCCAATGGAAATAACACGCAGTAGAAGAGACTATTACTTCAATGTTTTCCAAACTTGAAAGCTTTTTATTACGTTCATAATAAGTGTAGTTTTCTTAACCTATTGCTGATTTTCACATTCACCGTTACAAATAACTTTTGATAAGCAAAATTAAATAAAAGCATTAAAGGCAATACTCGAATCCGCCAATCAAAGAAGGGAAAACGCAGCTGAGAATAGAATCCAAGATAGCAAGGCGTGGTCTATTTTCCGAGCCCCTCTTGTATGAATTTTTTGAATACTTAAATTGTTGATAA
Source organism: Sesamum indicum (assembly GCF_000512975.1). NCBI lineage: Eukaryota > Viridiplantae > Streptophyta > Magnoliopsida > Lamiales > Pedaliaceae > Sesamum > Sesamum indicum. The sequence continues at coordinate 7,025,359 of NC_026146.1, read as the reverse complement.
GGTTGGGCAAGAATTGCTCAAAGCTAAAGGACAGTCTATGTTACTAAGCTTATTTTTTTGTTTTAAAAAGATATATAATACATATCCGGCATACTGCGACAGTTTTCATATAAACAACAAAGCAGGTATTGTTTTATAAAATTAACTTTGTCCATAACCATTACAGTTTAACTCATATCATTGAAAATCAAATAATACTTTTAGCAGATCTTTAAGAAAAGAAAACATACTAGACCCTAGTTGAATTTTCATCCTAACCACATTAGAAAAAGTAAATTAAGAAGCTGTTGCAAATGCCAAATCAACCCAACAGACAAATATTTCCTATAAAAATCTCAATTTCAAGCTACAAAGAGGTGCATGCGAAAACTCACTACATGAGGACTTCGTTTGAAATCAATTTCCCGGCCAATCAAAATTTTTGCTTTGTTAATAAGCTGGAAACAATTATTTGGCCTTTTATTCGGAAGGTCTCTGGATGTCTATGTTAATTCAATCTCAGTAATCCACTCCAGATTACTGCTCCTACCCCAACACTCCCGCTTCCGCCCTACGCCGATCCCTCCATCCTCATATTTTCTTGGTTTGTGTAAATCCAAGTGCATATATATGTGTGTGTACGCATATGTATAAACTAATGTATATACACTTGTATAATTGAAGAAAAAGCATTCTAACATGTTTGTTGGACTACTAGTTTTTCTTTATATAATGCATGTCTGTGTGTGTATTGTGCATATATACATGTATTTATGTATGTATACCATGGTCTTGCTTAGGGAAAAAGAGAGATGAGAGAACGTATAAAATACACCTATATACATGCATACGGACAGAAATAAGTAGAGTATATAAGAGATGAGAGATGGGAAACAAGGGAAATGTGAATTTTCAAGTTCCAAAATCGGAAGGTATGTCGTTGGTACAGAGTTTTGTTTTTTCGACTTTTTTGGGCCACTATTTTGTAGGGGCAAAGACAGTATTTCGCCCACTGCAAATAACTTTTTCATTTTACAGACATTGATAGGAAATTCAAAACAAGAATCGCTTGAAAAAAAGCTATTCAAGACTCCAAATCCTAAATCAAAAAAGGAAAAAAAGAAAAGAAGCAGCTTATAGATGCTTGCTTGCATTTTAGTCAAACACCAACTGAAAGAGCCCTACTTTTCCTTGCACCTCCGAATGAAATTAAGAACTAAAACCAGTCATCCTTCCAAAAACGCATGATTAACCAAAAAATGTTGGACAACGCATTCTCAGGCACATATGTTCAAACAAAAATCAATATAATGGGCGCTAGTGCAAAAAGGATATAACTGCATGATATGCTACTACATACGATGTACAAGTAATCGCTAGGGACTGTACAAATCTCAACTTGCCTGAAACTTGAAGACGTCTTTGATATCTCGTTTCTTTCCCCAACAAAAAGGGAAGTCCAGTTTGTGTTATACCGCTATTATTAGCTCGAATCATAAAGTGGTCTGATAATGAATTTGTGGATTAGCTAAGAGAGGGACTTCAGCTTGAGGTGTCTATGGACGTGTCAAAAGAAGATGAGATTCTCGCCTGCAGAATCGCACAGAGATGCATCTCAGAAATATTAGATCAGTGACGATGCATGGGGAGTGTAATCCAATACAAAACTAAAAAGATTCCTGATAGAAGTGATAAATCGATCAACCCCCTAAAAGCCTTAAGGAATAAGAATCACACTCCCACAGTTAATTCATCACGAAAATACTAAAAAAAGGAAAGCATTACCGGTTATAAGCAAAAACAATCCGAAGAGAACTATTCCCATGGTTGTGACAGTGAGACAGTAGGAGTTGATGCTGCAAGACCTTGTTTGCCATGTATTGCAGATCTGAGAACATCGTACTGCTCGCAGACGGAAGAATAGAGTAACTCTGAGAATGCATTTTTTGCCTGCAATGGAAGATCTTTCCAATATAATTTCCCAGTAAAGATATAAGTGATATATTTATTTTCAATGATTTGCATTTTTACCCATAGAGACCGACATAACCTGAACAAGTGAATCTATGTGCATAACATTAATAGCTCTATCAATTTTAATATGCCACTCTTTCTTATCTTGATAAAACAACGTTTTTTAAAAGTGCCATAAGTTAACATCGAGAGTTAGTGTAGCCCTTCACACTCCCGATTCTCTAAACTGGATAGTCTTCTAACATCTATGTCCCATGACATACCTTAAACAGCGGCATAGTTCTTATTCCTGCATAACTACAAGCAGCATTTAAGTTGGGAGACACTCTTCCAGCCTGACCCAACCCAAACTCACCTATCTCTAAAACCATGTACTTCCACACATTAGACCCACCCCTTTTTAGACCCAATCCGAAACAGGGCACCTATACAAACCTTACCACTCTGGCAAGACAAACATTCCCCACTCTAACTCTTAGACTATAAAATCTTATGCCTCTCTTGTAACAATTTAAATTTTAATGAGAATCATTTATATGAAATCAATCACAAGCCAAACAATAAGTTGAGTTTGAATTTCACTGCCAACGTTATGAAAAAAATGATCTTCCAATGTATACTGGAATCTTGTCAAACTGTCTAAGCTTTTTACCATTCTGTTTTAGAAAAAAGAATTTGGACAACTACAAAAATTGGGTAAGAAATGAGGTGATTTATGATTAGAGTTAGCATTATGTAAAACTAAGAAAAAAATACTTGGATATTCAATAAAGGAGACATAAAAACATTGTAAATGAACATGTCATGCCCAGTTAATGGGGGAATCTTCTATGTATACATACTAATATTATATTCGGATGGGGGAAAATGATAGATGTATAAATTTCATTGTGTATGTATAATTGCAAAAGAGGTGAAATAAGTAAAACGGGTTTTTAAAAAATTGTCAGATTTTGAGATATCTAAACGTTGGGCCAAATTATTCCAACCAAACAAAGTTAAAGTAAAAATGAAAATCAAACATATTGCTAGTACTTTTGGCCCGAACTATGACAAAGAGCAATATATATCTCTGCCTTAAACAGAAAGTTGTGGAGGTTTGTTTGCTTGTTTCAAGCTGGACAGTGTCCCTGCAATACAGATCCTTTCTCTTGTTGGCCTAGATTTAACTGAACTTCGACATCTAAATATATAGCCTCCAGTTATGAGATGTTTAACTTTAACATATCATAAAGCAGGTTGAGATGCAGAGAAAATTTGACCAAGTACAAGAAATTTTCATAATCTTCTGGTTTTGTTAAATTCATCATTTCTGTACATGGATATTGAACCAAATTATATAAATATTTGCATTGATCTCTCTGTTCTTCATTATTTCCTGGTTTTATATTTGCTATTTTGTTTGGTACCGTAAGGATTTCTCAGAACACAATTCATGCAAAATGCTTAAATTGTTCATCAAAGATGACAGATAACCAGCACAATTTAAAATTAACCTCTTCAGGATCTTCCAGAGTTGCAGTGATTTCCTGGTAACTGATTTTCGGTGCAACTGATAATCCAACTCCATGGAAAGAAATCACTCTTTTCTCCCCAATTTCTTTCTCAACCTATCAACAAATTTGAGTTAGGTGTTAGTGAAAGGACTGCAACTGAAAAGAAGTATGAAGATGGAGGGATTCAATAGAAACACATATTGAGAGTGAAATCAAGCATCGGACTTCATGGCGAACTGCAAGTGTAACACACATGATTGTGGTGCCGTCTATACCCCTTTCCCATAATTGATTAGATTCTTAGACTAGATGCATTACAATTTTATTCATTTCGAGTCACTTATAAGAATATTTACTCCTTATTTCTTTTACATATGCTCTTTTTTTTCTCTTGAATAGAATGACATTTTCACACTAATCAAGGGCCAAGGTCCACATCACCTCTAACCTAAGCCCAGTTCATTTTACCCAAAAAACTAAGAAAAGAATGAAACTGACTGATATGATTACAATACCAGATAGCATGGGCATTATGAGTTAAGTTGATGAGAACTAATCTTGAGAAAATACCTGGGCTGGAGGGGGCATAACATCATAACACAATATTGCTAAGGGGTATATATGGCCAGGGACACCAGCATGTTCCACAAGCCTTCTCATGTTGTCCACTGACGATGCATCAAAAGGTGCCTGTAAATTTATATCATACAAACTGGTCAAACCAGAAGTAGAACAGTCCAGTTTGGCTAAGCAGACAGAACGAGACAAGGATAACCCCCAGATTGTTTGACGATCAGTCACTAGCAATAATGATTGTAATATGTAAAAACCTATAAAAAAGGTCTTTCAAAGTGGTAAAAAGCAGTTAAAAAAAGACAAACCAAGTTGATGTTCCAATATCTTCTTGTCATTTCTCCCCACAAATGCTTCAACTAATTCATAAATCATTAAAGCTTCCATAAAAGCTATAACCAGATCTGGCTCTTGCAACTTCAGCAGACACACAATATCCTATGGTCACATGCTAATCCTATCTCCCTTCCAAATACATATGTATGCAGCAAGAATTAAGATGACTTTTCCAAAGGGGGCTCAGAAGGGTTCAGAGAAAATTAGGCTTGCAGACCAACGACAAAGCTGTGTCAAAAGAACCCTACAGGCAGAAGGCACGAAAATTTTCCCTTTGACCACCCTAACCACAAGTCAGCCTCATCATAACAGCACAAGCTCAGTGAAGGCCCCGCCTACCCACCTTCCCCAGCATTTGTTTGTCAGACTACATTTACAGAAAAATGCCCCTCACCATCTTATTTACATACTAGTTTCACATAAAGAAATGATATGATTATGATGATGAAAATACTAGAAAACATATATATGTGTATATATATATATATTTCAATCCCCACATATATCTAAAGTTAAGACACAGTAATTAGACCAAAAATGATGAGAAGATTGGAAGAAAGCACAAGGCTGCTCACTGGGGGGCAATGCATAGGCGCCCCTTTCATGTGGACAATGAGTCATAGCACCAATAATTGTCACACATCTTTCCCTTCAACTTCTTATCACTAGAAATAACAACAGTAATAGTAGTAACATAAAAGCAATGTCAAGGATAACAACTATAATGTGGTTTGTCAAGAACTCATCTTTGTTTAGACTAACTTGCAGTTTCAAAAAATGTAAGATTCAGCCAAGATTGAAATCTACAGAGGTCATATGACAAGTGGCCAAATCTAAGGGAGACCAACGAAAAGTTCCATAAACTTCTTCTAAGGATGAAAACTTGTAATTTTCTCTCACTGCTAACCTCAAGCTGCTACTTGCATTATTCTTATGTAAAAACCACTCATTTATTTCACAGATAACAGAATAAGTGCATAATACATGATCTCCTAGAGAAGGCAAACTACGGTATGTACAACCTTGTACCACTTTTTTCCATTATAAGAATAAACCTACATGTAAGTTTTTTGGGTTTGTAAGTTCCCATAGCAAAATATAACATGTAAAAGATAGACTAGCACAAGGAAACATGAGATCCTAGTTTTCTAAGATGATCTGTCAGAAATAACTGTCATGCATCCCTAAAAAGATAAAAGAATTTCCAGCCTATCCATGATAATATATGAGCAAAACATGAGTGAATATGGAAAGAAGACATACGGGATACCATTCTTTTGTAACAGGATCTGGGCGATCCCTTCCACCACTTGGTGCAATCCAAATAACTTTTGATCCAACCCTAGACCCAAGAAAGGGAAGATGTCAACAGACTGAATACCATCAAATGGAATTGGTCGAAGTAATAAAGTAATATATCTCCTAAAGCCATGTATAAGATAATCATTTACAATGTTTATTGTTTCACTTTGAGAAGGATAGGAAGGAAAGAGCAATTCAGCCACCATCCTTGTCCAGCACTACCGTCATCAAAAACATTTAGCCAAAGCAGAAGATATCAGGGAAGAAAATTAAAGTCGGTAGGCAAGCTAGTCATGCTCGTGATAGAACAAGGAAAACCGAGACTGTCTAAGCTACCAAGACTATGGTGGTCGTAGTAAAAACTGAATGCCTTCACAATTTTCTGGTGTTTATAAGCCACTTGTGAATGAAAAAATGTAGCAGTGTAAACAACCTCCTTAGGACTTGGTCAGACATATTACATAATTATGACGGGAATGGATGGGTTATACTGGTCCTCTTCGGACTGAGAATTTGTTTTATCTACAAAGTGAAATGGGTGCAGTACAAATATGTTCATTCATATTCATCTCAGAACTTTACCTACCCATAACCAAATTGTTACATCTTCCAGGCAAATGAAAAATCTATCACTGTGTAGCATCCCAATGGAAAAAAGAAGAGTTCGTTTTGCTTGGCGTTCAGATGGCACTTTGAGAAACAGGTCATAACTAACTTCACAATTACAAAATCCTATAGTCCGTTATTGTATTGTTCGCTTCAGCTAGAAAAAATCAGTGAGACAAATCATCAGACATAAAAAGAAAGGATAAAACTAATTTGATCTATCTGATTTTACATCTTGGTATTCAAGTTATTCAAATCTGTTTACTGCCAAAATCAACAGGAAGCCTGTGGAAGGAGTTCTCTGTTGAATTATACTTTCATGTATATGTTGAAGACTTTAGATTTAAAAGGTTGAAAACTCATAACCTCCAGAGTTTTATTTGCTCAAAGGAACTTTTTAATCACAGACAATACTTCAGCAACCTGCACCTAAAAGTGTGACACAAAATCTTTTTGCCCCGATTTTGACAATCTTTTCTTTGTTGATTCTAATTGCCTTTGAAAAATTTATTCAATTCAGAAGTTTTTTTGCTTCAGGCAATGCATTCAATAAGGTGGATTTTTATTGAATGTTTCAGTTACATTATATAAGTTTAACTTCAGTTAATATAACACTCTGACGCTTCGTCACTATGTATAATAATTTCTCTGATTCTGCAAGTCTAAAACTATGTATGCTCAATGTTAATGTCTCTCGCTGACTTGGTTCTTTTATTCTCAATACTACACATTTCTTGAGAAATGTATCCACGTTTTATGTCTGCTTTTTAGTGTCCCTCTATACCATTGCAACAAAGACGTTGCAGAGGCCAAATCCCATAATGAAAGTCTGCAACAAGTGGGGAAAAAAGAGAAAAAGGAAACTTCTAAGAAAGTGTGCTTTCTTTTCTGCAGACTTTTTTGCCAATAAGTTCCAAAGAGAGAGAGAGTTGCCATGCCTTCTTCACATTGAATTTGCTTGCCAAGCAAAGAAGAAATATAATTTGCTAGTCAAGCAACATTAAGATGGAATGAAGCAAGTATGTTGACAACAGAGTAAAATGAGGTTCAAGTGACAGGGCTATCTAGCCTTGATTGTTCTTTTATTGTTTTATGATATCAGCTAATAACAGTCTTACACAGAAAAGATCTTTTGAATTTTGAGGACTTTCAGGAGCAATAGCCCAAATGTTCTTGAATCCAAATATGCCAATGTCTCCTTTCTGGGATGTCCACAACTAAAGTTCCCCTTAAATAATTTCTGAAAGCACCCCAGAGTGCAAGATGAGCACAAAGGTTAACCATTATTCTTAAGGTAGATGGGTAAAGATGCATAAGATCACCATTACAAAGCTAAGCTAAACTCCATACCCAATTCAACAGAGTCAAATGTCGATGACAGGAGATATGTTACTTTCCAATACATTTGTCGTCCACTTGTTAAGAGAAGTCAATTATTATATCTTCAGAAAAATCCTATACTTCTAACAAAAGGCAGATATTTCATATTAAGAATTCAAATTCTGGTCACAAACTGATTTGAAGGTTATGACAAGATATCTGATGACATGCTAACATACTTGCAGAAACCTGTAACTAAGATAACATAAATGTACCTCAAAAGCATCGCCATCTCTTTCAAGCTTTTTGTGTTTGCTCTTCTTTTCATATCTATGAGCTCGGGATCATCATTCATGTGTTTCTTGGAATACACACATAGAAGATTCCTGAAAAAATAAATTCCTTTAGTAAATCAGTTGTGCAATAAAGGCCATACATCCAAAAATAAGATTATAACGAGGATTATGCTAAGCACCTTCCCATGCTAAAAGGTTTGCATAGAGGATCTGTAACCACCCTATCCCCTGCCACACAGATCTGCATTGCATGGAAAGACATTGGGAAATATAGAATTACCTATATACCTATCTTTATGTCATTATAGTAAATTTCAGTTCAAGGAAATATGTTCTCACCATATTCTCCGCGATAAATGGATTGGTGGATTCAAGCAACAAAGAAATAATAGCTGGATCTGCTTCAGTTTGGTGGTTGGAGATTAAAATAACATTCTCACCCTGACATTTATGAAAATGATATGCCAACCAGAAACAGATTTAAAAAGTTATAACAAAGCAACAAAGCAAAGCAAACACAGCCTTATGATGACAAATCCCTGACTGCCAACAATCAAGACAGAGTTAAGCTATATTTAACTGCCTATGTTATTCTAGAATTAGCCACAAACATCCAATGAAAGAGAAACACACATGCACAACAAGACATACCAATTGACTAATGGAGAAGGAAGAAGTATACAAGGATAATAGGAATCAGCAAGCAGAGAAGTTCATCAAGAAAGCAGGAAAGAGAAGCAGATGCAGAGGAAGACTACGGTGTGAAAAGGTGTAATATGATAGGATGTTTTTCTAATGCCACCAGAATGTGCTTAATAGCTTAACAATCAGGAAGTGGAACGCCTAAAGACTAATATCACGAATATCTATCTTGCCACCGGTAAGCAACAGAAAGGAAAGAGAATCTTTCGCTCAAGTTCTGCTTTACTCGAGCAAGTACATAATCATATCCTCTGATATGGAGGCATTCTTTGAGCGCAAAGGGAAAGACAGGTGCAGTGTTACTTATTACTTAGGCACCTAAGTAAGAAATTTCAAATTATGCACTTATTCAGCCAGACAGAAAGAACCATGTTCACAGTAAAAGACTTGCTTCAAAGGACTGGAGTCTGGACACTTGTGGCAACAATAAGACAAGCACAAAAAAAATATTAAGACCTCAACAATGATTGACGAAAGCATAAAAGAATATGCACCTGCTGAAGCTTCTTTTCCATTTCATCGAAGAGGGAGCTGTTCCCAAGAAATGAATTTCTGAAATATAGAGTTGGATAAGGTTCGGGTCAGCTGTATAAATATTTTGCACTGCACAAGAAGCATTATTATATCTCCAAAACAGGCACAAGAGGAGAAGGGCAGCATCTTATGAAGGGATAAATAAAATCGATTTAGTCCAAAAAATGTTGAACTTTCAGTCCTGAAGCATTACAGGGAAACGCTAATCCTGTACTCCTCAAGTTCCTGTGGTACTGATGTGAGCCACAGCAAGCCTTCACCAACAGAAGGCCATCCCATATTCAAATATCTATACCCACCATTAAAGACTGGTCAGTGTGCTCCTCGCACAATGAAAATTCTCCCACCAAATGACAGTCAAGACAAAGAAAAATAGTAGGGTACACAGGCAACATATCATCATTTAATTCTTTTCTATATTTCCATGATCGAAGCTGATAACAGATTTCTCCTTTCAGGAGCAGCCATTTCATAGATGTTTGATACCAAAGATGATAGTGGAGTAACAATTACATAAGAAATTTACTAAAACAAGAAAACATTTTTTCCCTCGAATAAAGTATAATCAGAAACTTTTAGTTATTAGCAATAAAGGACATTACATAGTTTCTAACTATATGGTACTGAACCAGGATACCTAGGACGTGAAAGAGATTCAGAAGAAGTAATTAGCGAAAGCCAGAAAGAGTACAAAAATATTGCAAATATGACTTCTTCCAACACGTAGACAAAAAAACTGAAGGACAAAGCTCAATAACCAAGTCATTCTGTATCATGAGAAATAAAAACATAAAACTGGAAATTACTCGGAATGAATTAATTGTAACTTTCAACCACCCCTTCTTTTCTGGTATCGTGACAGCACAAAGAAGTCCAAAAGGGTCCTACAATAACCAGAATCAATTCCAACCATGATACTGCAGCTCCAGGCAAATCAAACTGCAAAAGAGGAGTGTCGTACAAAACCTCCCCTAATTTACACTTATCTTTAGCAATCTCAACCACCAGGGAAACCCATGAACGCTAAGAAAAGTTTTTGCGGCAATGCTTTTAACAAATGTAAAGCAGAACAAAGACCTTTTTCACTGGGTATGCACTTTGGCTTTATCTTATACATTCACTCACCAGCTGGCTCTAAAGTCAACTAAAAATTTATGGTATACTAATCTAGAAGTATCTCTTCAGAGACACTTACATGCAGGATTGGATTTAAAAGAACACGATCCATATAGATCAGCAATGGAGAATTCCGGGGTAACTATGCAGCAACTATTCAAAAGATAATTAAAGGTATAGGCTGCCTAACCTGAAATCAAGCAACGGAGAGATATATTTTTGACCAAATAGGTAATAGTCAAAAGGTTCTCGAATGGCTTTGTGGTGTGGTGAGAATTGAAATGGGTCCTGAAAAGTTGATTTTCCCAATTGAAAGCACATTTTGGAACAAAAAGCTGCAGAAAGGGTAACCCAAAAATGTGAAATTGAGACAAAACAGATAGTAGAGCGATACCCGCACATCCATGAAAATGCGGTCTAATGCAACGGCCATATTAGAGAGAACAATCTCATGAGCTTTCGGATGTCCACTGTGGAAAACCTGAATGTTGAGACACAAGAAAAGGAATACATTTGTTTAGAGAAGTTAAATGGAGTTTGTCAATGGAACAGACATAGAACTATGCCAGAAAACAGGAGCAATAAATTTCCATAACATTTAAAGAGTCACAGACATAATGCAACAGGAACACGTAATCAACTTATCTAAATTGCATCGGACATCCACGTTCTTTTTTCCGTCTCTCTTCAAGAGATTGTGTAGACCTAGATGTCACCTTTAACCTCTATGGTATGACCCTGTTCTCTGTGACTAAGTTAGCAACTAGCCGTTCTCAACAGATAAACCATATACTGGCAAATGGTCCAGTGTAGTACAGAGCAAGCGAGTGACCTAGAAAGCTGGAGGGAGTAATAGAATGTGCAATGTGGTGGATTGATATTTAATGTTACAACTCAGTCTACCCATCCATGTATATGTGGCATATCATGTTATAGTTGAAATTACTGCTCTCTACACCATATCCGAGCACTTATCTCAAGTGTACATGTTTTTTAAGTGAAGTGATCTGAACTAACAGCAAAACCAAAAATGCAAAATATCTCAGTTTAACTATCTTATAGGTGAATATAGAAGTTTTTGGATACAAACTTGAAGCTATTCATAGGACATCTAGGTGAGAATAATTGAACAACTCTAATACAATACTAATACCAAATTCAGTAAGTTAATCAATGTGCAATATGTGAACTAGGGTTGTTATATGAGCCTTCCACTCACTCAAAGGTACAACTACCAAGAAAGTAGCATTTGACATATCACACCCAACACTTTAATTTCGAAATAAATTTGGTAGTTGACAACCTAATTTTTTTTTCGGCTACTAAGAAAAGCTGGTAGCTTATCAAGAGCAACAAATGTCCACACATGAGACATAAACATTAAGCATACTTGATTATACCAGTTTCAACATTGAAGCAACTGGCCTCGCACAAAAGTCATCCGCATCAAAAGTAGATTAAAAAGATAATGATTGCTGGGAGAGGATAAATTTACCAAACAAGAAAATTTGAACAAGGTGGCTTATTTAACTAAAGTTTCCTTTATCCCGTTTAAGTTTCACATAAGCGTTTAAGCTTTAGCATGGCATCAATCATGACAGATTTGTTTGCAAATTTTGGGGATTAATCAGACAAAGAGTTTGTACTGAAATCATAAATGAGAATGAAAGATGGCTTGGTGCTTTTATTTACTACACCTAACAACAATATTGCATCATGAACAGAATAAGATTAAATTTACTGCATTTCGGTAATTGTGATACAACTCCTCCATCCCTTGAGCAACATTTATTGGCAATCTTCCAGCTTCTGCTTCTTTCTGTATTCCCAAAAGCAGGTCTGAGAACATAATTTTCACATAAGAAAGTTAGGAATATTCACGAAGAATGACAGAACCTAATGCAATCTTAAGAATTACATACTCTTCTTAGCCGTGAAAACAGAAGTTACAAAAAGGAGCTCTAGCAAGCATAAAGCATGTAATGCTTACTATATAACCTTACAATTCAAGATGCTAACAACAAATTATTTTAGTTAAGTAGGTTACACATATATGAGAATGGACATTAGCATGTCTGTGATCACACGATATAATATTGTCCTACCCATGATACTTGACAATGGACTAGGGAGCTCAAGCTCCTCAAGTATATTGTAAGTAACAAAAATATGCAGGTCCTATCACTGAAAACATGAAAAGATGTAGTGTATTTCAGAGGTTGATCTCATAACTTTATTTACCCCACTGTGCATAAATTGTTCGCCGGTTTTTCCCAAAAGAAAACACCCAGAACTTCCAATGAAGCTATACATCAAGGTAAACTATTTTGCAACAAATGATAAAACTTCAAGAAAAATTAGCAACATTCTGTAACCGCACCAATTGAATATGAAGGATACAAAAGAAAGTGTGTGCATCACTTCAATTTCGCTTAAAATTTCACTTAAAAGTTCTTAAACATCCAATTTCACTTAAAATTGTTTTACACAAAGTAAAAGTTCGTCTGCTATTAAACTCCATAAAATTCAAGTATATAACAAGATAGAAGAAGACATGCAAGAAAAATCATATGGAGCTGTAAGTTATATACTTATGGTGAGTATAGAAAGTTGAACTAAAGATAACACAGCTAATCGAGCAATAGATATGATTGATATTTGATAGGATCTCTTTTATAAAGTCATCTATTACTTTTTGTTCGATTAGAGCCAATTCTTATATCCAGAATTATTCACAATCCTTCACTTCTAATTATTTTCTTTCCAAGGCCTAAAGCTACCACCAAATAATTTTATAAACAAGGCTAAACTACATTAGAAGGGAAGTTGGAATGGGAGTGGATGCAGGATCTGTTTCCATCTTTAATAACTTCATGTTCTATCACTCCTGCATCTTTACTCTTTTTCTCACTTCCCTCAATCCTAGCCTTTTCAACTATACTTTTCTATTACTGTTCACATGGAAACTTATAGTAACAATCACAATTGACACTTCTCAAGAATATTACAGATGGATCCTTGATTTTAAAAATGAAACTGTAAATTTCGGTAAGTCCAACAGCTCTATATAGCTATCAAACCATTTTTCTCAGAGTTCTATCCATGCAATTTGCTCAATGTTGATAAACCTTTCGGTTTATGTAGAATGTTTAACTTCCGAATGTATTGTTTGAAATTCCATGCAGAAAGCAGGTCAAAGAAACATGTAAATTTTGTTTCAGATCTTCCCCTAGTTATGAATAATGTAATAATAGGTTCAGGCAGATGATCAGTACAATAATAATTAGTTATTTCTTAACTTTCAAATTAGAACTGCTTAATTGTAGTAGCCAAATAAATTCACTCCACCAAACCGTCGTCAAATCATTTTTTCATTAAATAAGTTACAGCAATAAAAATCAATTGACACCGAGTAACTGAAATTTTCAGTTGACATAAAAGTTCAACAGACAATTGCTCAGTCTTATTCCATCCAAGTAAATTTAGTTGGAGAAAAAGAAATATATGAATCAACAACCGAGTGTATACAGGACGCTATTCAGGCTATGCATCCACGAGAGAGACTGTATCATATGGATCTAGGCACATCAGCTTGAGATCCACAAGACAGACCCAAACTCACCGGACAGTCTCAGACGCACAATCACACATGGCAAAGTAGAATGTATATGATGGATACACATGTAAATGTGTCTCCTCGTCTCTTAAACCATGCCGTTGGCATGTTAATTCAGCAAAATAAATCACCAACCATTACCTGTCATTTGATAACTGTGCCACAAACCCACACACACTCACAACTGGAGACAGGAGCATGAAACAATCGATAAATATGTGTATATACATGAATAAACACATATGTATCTGCATAAACGCAAGGCCATATGTGTCCTTCCATATTCAACTTCGAACAATAACGGCATGAATAGAGTACAAACAAAAATGAAAAACATAATTTCCTCAATACTTAATTAAGCAATAAAAACGAAACTCACAGAAACGAAAATGCAGATACAAAACAAAAGTAGAACTCACTAAAAGACGCGCACAGAAACGAAAATAACCTTGTTCAGTACGCGCATCGAGGAAAGTTCGAGGCGCCGAAATCTCGTCCTGGTCGTAAGCAGAGCTGGAAGCGAACACCGGTGCAGCAGCTACAGTGCTGCTGGTGGAACTCTTCTTCCCATCAATCGCCTCCGACAGCTTTGAAGCGCATAAAACGAGAAAGGAAGACCGACTCCGCCTCGAAGCGCCGCCGCAGCTGGATTTCAGTAAGCAAGCAGCTCTTGAAGTAGACGGTGAAGCGGAAACCCTAGGTGTAGTATTGCAAGTGAAGAGCGTAGTAGAAGAAGTAGTAGAGAAAATCATTATAGTTTCATTTGAAGGAGTGTGTGTGGAGGTGGAGAAATGAGGGAGTGTGTGACTAATAGCGGTTTCGGAAATAAATTGGATAATGGGGGGAACAAAGAAGGCAGTGTTTGGCAAATCTATATTAGTGGCCAATTTGCACTTCCCCTTCAATAAAACTAATGTGCGGCACAGTAAACGTGCATAATTTTTTAAAATTAGACACCGAAGGACGTAGTACTGTGCGTATAACTTTATTAATATTTTTATTTTATTAAAATTTATAATTAATTTATTTTTGTGTATTAAAATTTATTATTGCCTTACAACCTCACGCGCAGAACCTATTGATAACTCTTTTAATGCATTAATTGTCGATAAATTAAAAATTGAAACTTTGTACAGTATATACTATAGTAGTGATGATCATATTTACATGCAAAATATATATTAATATGTAATTTTTAATTTAATTAAGGGCTAATTACATTGTCCTCCCTGAGGTTTGGTGTAATTACACCTAAACCTCCTGTAGTTTGAGAAATTACACCTAGCACTCTTGAGGTTTGTTTTCGTCTAATAAAATAAGTCCCTTCGTTAGTAAAAATTCATCGAAATTGCTGATATTAACAAAAAGATTGGGAGAAAATCTATATTTACCCTCAATTGACTTATTATAAGTCAAATAAATCATTTTATGACTAAATTACCTTCATATGTCTTCACGCATTAATGCATGTGAGGTGGTATATCTCCATCCTTATAAAAGTAGTTTACTCCGAAAAAATTGTTTGACCTGCTCTAATTTAGTAAATAAGCCAATCAAGGGTAAATATCAATTTTCATTTAGTTTTTTTGTTAATATCAACAAATTCATTAAATTTTGATGGATTGTGGGACTTATTTGCTAGACTGAAGCAAATATTAGGGGTGCTAGATGTAATTTCTCAAATTATAGGAGGTTTGCGTGTAATTAAACCAAACCTTATGGCAGGAGAGTGTAATTATCCCTTTAATTAGTAATAAAATGAAACAAAAGTGAGTAAATTTAATTTGTAAGTTCAGTAATTGCATGGAATTAATTTTCTTAACGGACGAAATTGAATAGTTAATTCAATATGAGTTGGGAAGTTAAATAGGTTCTATCAATAGAAGAGTATTTTTTGACATTCAAAAAATTTGGTGTAAGTGATTTGAGAACTACCCTTTCGTATCTACAAGACCCTTTTTCTTTATAATACTATAAATATAGATTACTTAAAATTAAATATTTGGATATTTATTTATTTATTTTAATAGATAAACAACGAACGTAAAGGTATACATAAAATGAGAATTTAATACAAATATTGGATTTATTAAAAAATTATCGATAAAATTGATCCAGGTCGTTTATGTTGGTCGGGTCGTGCACCACGTTTGCTAAAGGTTGGGTCGCGATAGATCTGAAACTATCTAGAATGTGGATGCTGATAACAGAGAATCTCGTTAGGCTTGCTGGGAAGCCCCCAGTTAAGATCCTTCGATGCTTAAGTTAGTATAAAGTAAGGTCGAAAGGGATCCAAACATTATGTTTGGATTAATGTTTTGGGTGTTTTGGAGATAGAGAGAGAAAAATAGAGATAAGTTAGTATGTGTTTTGAGATAGATGGTATGTTTGGATTTGTATTTTGATATAATATAAAATATTATAAAATAAGTGGTGTAGGTTTGATATTGAAATTTGATAGACAGAAAGTACTGTTCATTGTCAAATTATATCTTTTAATATATATATATGTGTATGTATATAGTATTTTGTTTGTTAGTGAAATATAATATATATATTTATGTTAAGTAATTTTTTTTATTGAGGCATTTCTTTTTATTTTTAAATAATAAGTATAATTTTAATGAATAATTGAACACATCGTAGTATTCTCTCCAAAATGATTTTGTTAGACTTTATATTTGGAATGAAAAAATATAATATATAAAATTTAAATAAAAAATTTAGAATTAAGTATGTATATTGGTATATTGTCCTCAAATTTGAAATTTCTCAAATATTTCAGTGAAATAGGAAAAATTATGACTACAAAAGATTTAAATGGTCTAAGTTGAAAAAAATTGTAATCTAGCGTTAAATGCACTATATAACAAGTTGAAAATACATTCATTAGAATTTTATATGTGAACAGATAAATTTTAATACATAATTGAAGTAATAAAAATATGAATTAGGTATACAGTACTGATATATTGTCAGTAGTGTACGTAACTGTTACAGTATTTCCGTTAGGTATAAAAGTGTTACATATTTTAACTAAGTAGCTTTGATATTTAAATATCTTTAATATCAATGATTTCATAAGTTAATAATTATTTTTTAGTAGTAATTATTAATTATATTTCATAAATATTATATATTAAATAATATATAATACATATAATACAAATAATTTTAAAAAAACAATTAAATCTTAGTTGCTTTGGTGTTGAATAGATTTGTTTATATTAAATGGGTGCGTTGAAAATAATTTTATGGGTGTTTATATTTGTGATGAAAATATTTACATGATAAATCGAACAATAAACACTTTGCATTACGCATGAAGTAATGATATATTGCCCAAATTTTCTGAAAATTTTACAAATATTGTTGGTCATGCAAAGAACGATGTTTTGAGTTAAAAATAGTTAAATAGTTAAAGGTCAGTGAATTAGTATCGATTAGTTCAAAACAGAATAGAGAAAATATTTTTTACTTGTACCATATAAAGCTGTCAATTTCTAAGGAATTGTTCAAATCTTAAAACACATCGGCACGACATATGAGAAAGGAATGCGTTTGACAGTGACAAAATGCTCGAGTAGTTCTTCCATTTTTACTAATGCTCGAGTAGTTCTTCCATTTTTACTAATTAAATCAACATTTGACGTAGAATTTTCATATTCGGCCATTGTATTTCTAAGGACCGTCACGCCGCCGTGGTGGGAGTCCCTGTGGTCGGCGTCAGCGCGCTGTGCTGTCTCCCTCACTAGACGACTGGGCACCCTAATCAGACTACAAGCTAAATCGACGAATGTAATCAGTCTACGATCCAATCTCCCCCACTCTGAGCCCATGTCAAGACTGCATCGTGCGGCTATTGGGGTACTGCGTGGCAGCGGTGGGGCAACATCGCCACGAGCTACATGTTCCACTGCATCCCAACTGGCAATGTGTGTATGCATCTGTATCGATGGGGCAGTAGAATCCGATATAATAATTGGTGCATGCTCGCCTCCTCTCACCGAAATACGCACGGGGTTACTACTCTCGTTGTTTGGTGCATCGCCGTGGGCCTCAACAGGAATATCCGGCAACATCAGTGGGCCCCAAACCTCTAGCATGCTGGGATAATGTGGCTCTGCATATTGATAGTATCGTCTAGCCAATGGAAAATACTGCAAAAGGCTCAAATGAAAGATTTTTAGTGCGTTGCAAAATAATGTATGTAATTTGAAATGACAATTGTTAAATGGATCTCATTATATTTGAAATAACATGACGTACCCGTGACGCGCGTGGTCGTAGCTCGGAGGGAAACACCATAACAAATGTTTCAATATCATAAAAAACCCCTGGTATTTGAGTGATGCCGTAGAACTGGCGAAATTGATTTTTAAACTCTTAGAACTTATCACGGACTTGCTCTCGTGCGTAGGGATATCAAAAATATCTTCGTAATGCACGTGCCCAATGACCCATTTGTTCCTCTGCACGTGCATCGTCTCTCATGGGTGTTCTGGTGTTGTCGTCCAGTATCATCCGCATGAAGCGTTGCTTAACATTTAAAGTCCAGTGATCCTCCTGTGGAAATCCAACACTCTCTAGATATCTACGATATGCCATGTCTGCACAAAATAATGGTCAGAAAATAGTAATGTGCAACGTCGTATCACCTGCTATTCCTTACTAATGTATGAAATGTCATTTTTGCTTGGATCAATGCATCACCAATTTTATTCAATGTCAATGAAAAACCACACGTCATCCTACTCTAAAGCTTCCTACTAAATGATCCTATAACGTTTGAAGTTGAGACAGAGTGAAAATCAGCAAAAGGTTTTAATAGTTTAGATATGAATCAACATTTGTTCCATCATTCATTCCTAATTTAGATGGTGGGCTGCCCACATTTGTCTCGCTATGTTATCTCGGAAGGCGCGTTGAGCTTCTAACTCAGAAGTGGTTGGATGTCCCATATGGTAAAATGAATCCATGTCAGGAGGAGTGTCTTCATCCGGTTCGTCGAATATGATGTCATCATTGCTATATCTTCGGATGAAGTTATGAAGTGTGCAACATGCAATTACTATATCGACTTGGTGGTTTTGAAGGTAGCTCGGCATCCCCCACTGTAATATTGGAAAATATTTCTTCAGTACACCAAAATATCGTTCAATTGTATTTCGTAACCTTAAATTTGCATGGTTAAACATGTCGTGTGGGGTCTGATAGCGATGACCTTGTCCCCTCCACTCAGGTAGGTGATACCTTGTCCCTCGATAAGGAGCCAGGAAACATTGGTAGTTTGCGAAACTCGCGTCGACCAAATAATACTTACCTGCGTTGTAAGAAGACATTGTCATAAGGAGAACCGCTAGTACCACCTACTTTCTTTTTAAGAAAGATGTTAAATGCAATATAGCAAATATATTTCATTGTCTAACCGATCGACGGAAATGGAAAATTTTGATCTTATGATACTGCATGGTCCAGGACCCGGGCATCGGCTGAACTTCCTTCCCACCCCTAATAGACATAGGTGAAATTCATATCGAAATCACATATTGCTAGTACATTCTGTACAAGGTGACCTTTACGCGATCGGTATCGGTTTTGGTCAACTTGAGGGACCCAAGCAGGTACCAACGTCCCATCCATCGCTCCGACACAATCCTTCATCGAACGCGCAATGCACATTATAATTACATACATGAAATAGTATGTGAAAGAGTAGCTTCCATTTATTACGCTATGAACAATGATGTGAAAACTGTTAATATGTACCTTGAAGTATGGGTAGAAATCGCGGTTATTTGCCACTCTCGGATGTGTATTTTTAAAATTCGGACGAGTTATTAGCTCTGGCGCCATTGCGCACGAGGCAGAAATCACACGATGGAATCTAGGATGAATAGTCTCCAATGAGTGTTGAAATCGCTCCATATAGTCGCGGATCTTTTATGCATGCCGGCCGTCTGCATGAAGAGTGCAACCTCCTCGATTGAGGTAACCCTAGACATCTGACCATGCAAAAATAACCCTCTAGAAGTTAATGCATCAACCAAAGCATAGAAGCATGGCTTGGTCATGCGAATGTTGTCAAAAAAACGTCCTTGGTGTGGGGTTGTCATTATCTCAGCAACCCACTCTGCTCCCTGTAGTGCTGACATGTTGCGTGGCACGTTTTTCCTCAATAATTCTTGGCATATTAAGTCTCTAAATACGTAAAATTCCTCTGGAACATCAGATTTGTTACTTTCCTGGAGTCCCTGGGCTGTTGCCTGCGGAGTTCGACTCCAAACCTCCACCAACATTCGAGCTGGCCATATATCTAGTCGTTGTTGTATTGCTAAATAGAAACATGCAAAAGTAGTGGGTAAGTTACATACAGTAGACATCTGATGGCTAAGCACATGAAAATAATTAAGATTTTAGGAACTTGTTATGATTGCAATTTAAGTAAACCATACTGGCATAAATATGCATAAATTAACGAGTTTTTAACAATATTTTAACCACCGGGCATTACATTCACTTGCCCGACAAATACAACCAGTGGAGTTTATTTTCGTCATTAAGAAGTAAGAAGATCGTGCAAGTGCTGTGACTGTGAAAGCGCTCTAACGCGGTGGTGAATACGATGTCCGGTGGATCTTGAAACTTTGTCAACTCATCTATGCACCGCTCAATCGATTCAGTAGCTTTGGGCCCTGTGCGGTCAATCTTCCCTTGCAGTGATTCATTCAACCTATCCATTGTCTCACACTTCTTAGCGTGCAACTCACTAGTAGCACGTCGGGATCGACGACCGCTTCCAGACGGACCAGCGGACGCATGCGCTAATCCCGATGAAGAAAAGAATTCTTCCCCGAACGTCATGGGCTGTGATTGAGAGAATGTTGTATCTTCGTACTCGTCTCATGATCGACGGCTGCCCGAGTGAGTGCCATCCATTTCTTCATCATCTATGTTGTTGCTGTTATGGATTGTTCGGCATTGTTGAGATGACGAACGAGCAAGCCCACCAGATGCAGTATTCCGTGAGAACATTTAAGTGCATAGGTCAAATTGTTGAAGGCCATGCTGAACAACTTTTTTATAGTCTGGATTTTCCTGCAATCATTCACTGATTGGCAGGACATATTATTAGTTTGTGAAAGAGTACGTTCGTCACATTCAAGAGAGCCTTCGTGCAAACCTAGATGGTTAAGTGAAGGCAGAATGAGAGCACAATATTTTTATTACCCGATACAGCTCCTCCAAACGTCCTGCCTCGTCTGTAATGGTATTCTTTTCTGGGTCCCACCCCCACCCTGTACCCCTGCTTAGAATGTCGTTCAACAGACGCCAAGCACGACGCAGTCTGTTAAGTTTACCTTTTAACTGTACCGGCGTAAAACGACAACCTTGGCCGTAATTGAGTTCATTCTGTCGGTTATACGAGCCCACACTGAAGGTGGGAATGTGGAGGATTGGAGTCGGTGTGTGATGAACTCCTCGTGCA
Organism: Sesamum indicum; assembly: GCF_000512975.1. Taxonomy (NCBI): domain Eukaryota; kingdom Viridiplantae; phylum Streptophyta; class Magnoliopsida; order Lamiales; family Pedaliaceae; genus Sesamum; species Sesamum indicum. The sequence goes on along the minus strand of NC_026146.1, from coordinate 7,004,020 downwards.
TTAATTCAATAAACACGCGTTCCATTTCTGAGTTCCATACAACTTTATCATTCCGAGATGACTGGGAGGAACCAACGTCATTTGGGTATTGCATCTTTGTGGGTTTGCTTATATATCACAGTATCGTAAAAAATAAGCACGATAATTTATATATCCATAATGATAAAAATTTATGATTTACAATTTCACAATCTTTTAAATTCTACATTTGGATTTTTCACGTTATATCACTATATCAATTAATTACTACATACCTGATTATTTGTATTTTTGTAACGGGTAGTTTTTAATTTGTGTCTTTTAGTAAATCCCTAAGAAGAATGGCACATTATGATATATTATTAAACATGAAAACTAACTAATATATTACTGCTCCTACATTACTAATTGCTAATGCCTTTATGTAAAGATGCTGCAAAAACATAGTACTAGTAATTAAAAATAGAAACGACAACGTCTAACCACATTAAAAAAAAAGCAAAATTTATTTTTGTAATATGATCGAAATCCGCATGGATTTTTTGTAATTTACAAATTTTTGTAATATGATCCAATTGAACACCGATTTTTTCATACATATAATTAATGAGTTAGAAATCATTTCAGTTAATGGTTATTTAATTTATGGACCAAATTAATTTTTGCTGATGCTTTCTTTTTTTATATAGTTGTTGACTTAAAAAGCTTGAACAATACTAATATGTTAAATAATTTAAACAATGCTACGGTTTAAAAAATATTTGAAAAAATAGAAAATAAATATTTATATCACATTAAATATAAAGAAATAATTGATTATATATTAATTGTATCATATTAAATATAAAGTAATAGATATTCTCAAAATATATTTAACTAAAAATTATATCTAAATAAAGTTTAGTTAAAAGATAAGAATGAATTTTAAGATATGTCCGTGCATATTAATTTTTTGATACAAATACGTTACAACTAATGAATTATATTTTGATTATATTAATTGTACCATATTTAAGAACAAACAGAAAATAAATAGTTATAGCATATTAAATATAAAGAAATAATTTTGCATAAAATTTATATATATTTATATGACTTAAATTGAACATATTATTTTTTAACTAAAATACATGGACAGACATGCTTAAAGCTCGTTCGAAATCATTTAAACTTTCAAAGTCCATAAAAGATTCAAATTCAACTTAAATGATATGATTTTATCTCCACTCAATTCATTTAAGATCCGTCAAATATAAAGAAAAACAGACAACACTACTAAAAAAAGAAAATAACACAAATTAAGGGCTGCAAGACAATAAATTTAAAGGAAACTTCTATCTTTCTCCAAAAGTAGAATCACTATCTTCCCTTCTTGAAAATAAATTTCATTTTCTTCATATAAATTAATTCTTTCACACTCTTCACTGCCAAAAATAGTTGTAATCATTCACAATCCAAACATGCACATAAAAAAAATTATACCTAGTCCTGAACTAAACATAAGAAAATACAGAATCAGAAAAAATGCTGAAGTCCAAACTCATCTTTCTGTGGGGCACTTTCTCGTATTATATATTTCCTATACACATGTATATACACACACCCCTAATCAACAGTATTTGTAAATTACAGCAAATACTATTACCCAGGACTCTCCAGATACTCCGAAATCTGAACCAATAGTGACAGCAAAGGACATTTATAACCAAAACAAAGGCAAATAGAAAATTATCTTGCTTACCTATGAACTACTACGATTGTTAATCCTCTGTTGCCAATAAAAAGAATTTGCAAATGCAATACTTGAAATGCAGGGAATCTCCAAGTTAATCCTAGAGATATTAACCATGTGATTCAATCAAACACCAAGTTTATTATCATATCTTCGATCTCATAACAGATATTTAAGATTACCTGGAAATCCATTCCTTTCCACAAACATTAAATTAGATGGGATTTTTTAGTACATCATCTTTTGATATATAAGGCAATCCTAGGAAGCTTAACGAAACCCTCTTGATTTGCAGTTCCTAAAAGCATGCGGGGTTTTGTCCAATTTTATTACCATACAGGTGATCATTGCCAAAATAATGCCAACAGAGTCCATAAATGTGTACAGAAGATTGTGTTGTTACAAGATCATATTCAATACTTAATTCATACTATTATATACCAAGTTAGTGATTCTTCTCGATAAACATAAACAATTGTACACTTAACCAATTACATCTCATAAACCAACCTAAACCAGCAAGATAAAGAAGGAAAAGGGAAACAAAGCTGTCTGGAAGCACAAATCATATGAATGTAGCTCACAGAGACAAGGAATAATTAGCAACTTAGCATGGTAACTCACTACAAGTGCCATCCCTAGTAAAAGACACATCATATCACTTGAATTGATATAGATAAACTACCAGTAAAGATGAAAAATAAGGATGGTCTAGACAAGATTGAATTAAAAAACACAACTACAAAAGTACAGATTACCACATATCTATCTTTACAAAACCAACTCCAGAATAGACCTAACAAGTAAAGAACCAAAAAATCCACAAGATATGCAAGTTTCATGAGACAGCTTTAGCTTAAATAACCACAACACGAACTCCACCTCACGGCTTGGTGAGACATAGCAAACAACATAAAATCAGAATTAAAATAGGGATTAACAAGTACCTTTTTCAATCAACGTAGGTATATGATGGTTCAAATATAGAACACCGACAAAAGTGGAATACAATCCACCGTTCCCCGAGTGCAACACTATATTCGAATACGTACTCAATAACCAATACAAGTATTTGAACTTTGAAGTTTAGATGGTAGTTTTTTTAGCGAATGATATGAATGCTATATATAGACAAAATAAGTAACATATATGTTATAGTCTCAAATATGCTAAAAGTGTCACTGTGACCATGTGAATCTCCACAGACAACTTGCAAATAATACGACTGCAGTCAATGTAGCAAAAAGCAACACTGCCACACTAAAGCAAGTCAATAAATAAAAGGGACTGCCACAATAGTGCATATCAGTCATGCACTGCACACTAAAGCTTATAAGTAAAATCATGCATTGCCACACAGGCTCAAATTTCAGTAAATATAATGCAAAACCTGTAAGTGAAATGTTAAATAAAAAATAGTAGCAGCACAAAATTTTACAGTGTATAGTCACAATTGATATACACTTCAACACTTATTGCAATAAATACTTATTACAGTGCAACAAAACAGGTCTGTATAATGCACCGACACTATATACTACAACTTGCCCAAATCAGTTTCTTAAAATATGTAAAAGAAAAATTCAATGTACAAATCAGTTGTAATTTTTCTCAATAACCGATATATTGTTGAGCAACATGGATACAAGTAGTTCATAATAAAAAAGAAAATCCTAAATTTAAAGAAAGAATAACAGTGCGGCTGACCGGAGAAAAACATGAACGGCGTATGGATGTTGGGTCTCAGTCTCCAACTCCGTTTCAACAGTCTCATCACTAACCCTCTTCGCCATTTCCTCACTTCACATAACAAATCCACCCCCAAAACTCATACACTTGAATCAAACTCTTCGACAGAAGCAAAGACAACATTAGGTAAAAGATTAATTTTCTGATCCATAAACTCGCGCGACAGAGGCATTGACTTTGATGGCGGTGACGACCCAAACGACAGATCTTTTGGCGTTCCAATTGCTACAAAAGTCACACAATAAAAATTAGACCAAACAACAAAAGAAAAAGAAAAAACAAACGTGAGAAAAAACAAGAAAAGAGAAGGAAAACAAGATCGGGCAAATGTCTTCCAAGAAGAACAAAAATAAAAGAAGAAGAAAGAGAAGTAAAAAGAGAAGAAGAAAAAGAAACCGACCCTTTGCCAAGAAAAACAAAAATGAAAGAAGAAGAAACAGAAGAAAAAGAGAAGAAGAAAAGGAAAGAGAGAAGAAAGAAGAAAAGAAAGAAAGAGAAGAAGAAGGCGATAGAGATGAAAGAACAGAGAGAAAAGAAGATGTGACAGAGAGAAGAAGGCGACAGAGATGAAACAAGAGAGAGAAAATAATAAAAAAAATGAATAAAACATTTAAAATTCAACTTGCACAGCTAGTAGAGGTGTGCAAGTTATAAAACCAAACTTGATTTTGTGTTTTGGCCCATCTCTAAGATGGGCCAAAACACAAAAACATAGGCAAAGGGTTAATGTAATCAAATAGGCAATAAATGTAACGTACCATAAATGCTCTCAAACAGCGGATTTATAAGTCCAAATGTTCGTACGCAGTAGGCTCACATGGCAACATCTCATATAGTGCCTACTGGAAGATCCAACGGTTGAGGATTCAAGTTGTGGTTCCGGAGGCGGATGGGTAGTGTTGGTTCAACGACCCAACCCGACAAAAAGTACACGGATTCTGTGTCATTTTTGTTATTTTTCTTCCTTAAGAGGGTATTTTCATCTTATGTTCTTATGGGGTGGTTAGCACCCCTATCAAAAATAATATTGGAAATAGAAAACAATAGTGTAAAATTTTAAATTCCCAAAAAAAAGAAAGAAAGAATTAAATGGCAGTTATGCAAGAGTAAAACACCAAATTCATCTCTCACCAATTATAGTCCATCTACATTAATCTATCTTTATGAGAAGAGCAACATGAGTCATTTACATACACACAAATAATCACTGATTTTGAGGTGATTTTCATGGTAATTTTAGACTGCCGTTGCTTTTCCCGAAGAAATCTTTTCGTGTAAAAATTGCTTTCTTGATGTTTTGATGCTTTCTTTTGATTGTTTGGTGGGAGTTAATGCAAAGAAAAATTTGAAAAAGTAGAGTCCTCTGAGTGAATGTTGTGTTTTTCGTACTTTTGTTTTCTTTACCCTCAAGAAACGTATGGAGGGTTCAACAGTCACTAAACCAATCAACTCTAAGTAACTCTCAGTAAACAAACTCTACGTAATTAATTAGAGTTGAGAAGTTGGGATCCATTAGAGTTGGGTTTTGGATATTGGGATTGATATACCAATTGCTGGTGGTGGTGATGGTTGCTGTGCGGCAGGGAGTGTAGGTGAGGGGAAAGAAAGAAATATTGTCCCAAGATTGTATATTAACAATAGGCATTAAGCATTAAAAATAGTAGATGAAGTCGATAATGTACATGATCCGTCGTTTATTTATATTACATACATATCTTACTTTAATTTTAATCGGATTACAGTGGGTGTTGAAAAGTATTTTACCTTTTTGAGTATTTTTCTTTTAAATGATTAGTAGTTGAAAATATTGTTTGTAGTAAATTTACTTGCCAATTCAATGTGATTAGTTAGGGATTTTTTAATTTTTGGGGTTGTTCTTTTTCTGATGCAAGAATTTCATTCATGTTCCTTGAATGCAAGAGAAGTGGAGCATCGCGTCCGTGAGCCTACCAATCCCACGATGACACTTTGAAATCTAAACAGTGATCGTTTCTCAAACGAAGATTAGTTCTACTGTTTCTTTTTCCTCACTAATGTTCAGTTTTTTTAATTGTTTATCAACATCATGAGTGATCCAATGCATTATTCATGGATTCAAATGATTCCATATGAATGCTGCCAAAACGTTCTTGAACACCGAAAAGGATAAAATGATATGTTGGTTCAATTTGAAAGTTTCAAATTAATGCGGATAGCTTGATTCTGTGCTTATGTTCTATTTATTTGTTTACCATTTCAAAATTGGTCAAATCGTTTATTTTCATTAATTCCTCTAAATATATGGAAAGCGAAATTAATATTACTATTTGTCAACTTTTTCAGTGGAGTGCGAGTTGACTAATAAAAGTACGTGTTGAAGCTTTTTTCGAGTTTTTTCTAAGTTTCATTGACTTCAGGTTTGAAATAGTTATTGTTTTTTTTATATTTTATGCTTTACATGCCTTTGTTAGGGGAATACATATTTTTTTTCCTTTTTTTGGAGGGTACAATTTAGGGGTTTCTAATACTGTATATTATCCCTCTAAAAAAAATTACTGTACATTATCCATTATTTAGCTTGATATGCTATGCAAGTAAAGGGATATGTATATTCGAGTTATTGTTGTAAAAATCCCTATAAATGTTTTAGACCTACTTCACAAATAGAAAATAGAAAAATCAAAACTATCAATGCACGACTTACAAGCTGTATCTGCTGAAGTTGAACTTAGAAGATAAAGATGCCGAACTCATGCCAGAGACGCAAGGCAATCAATGAGTACTGGCAAGCGAGAAAATTATCATACAAGAATCACTATTAGGCCATCGATGCTTATTAATAGTATAGATTTATATTTTTTATAATTTCGATACCATTGGTAGAAATTAGTATAAATTATACTAATTATTTAACTTGTTCTTTATTTTGTTGAATTTTTAATTTTGGAACAGATATTTCGTTTCATAGGCAAAAATCCTATTTCAATTAGGCAATAAAAGTATAAGTGAATTTTACATTAAAAAAGAAAATGTAATTTGAATAGTTGCGTCATTAATTTTACAATTGTATCTAACTATCCCGTTTTAATGTGATTTAGTTGTGCTACTTTGGAAACTAGCAACATCTACACATTCGATATGTCAGCTTAATTTTTTAAAAATATTATTAATAACTATCAGATTTATTATGAAATAATTTTGTTAGTTTTCTATGTAAAAATAAAATAATTATGAATAATTGTAGCAAGTTCTGCTTGTACTTATCAAGTTCTATTCGTACTTATCCTTTTGTTCTCAGTGTTTGTTTTACATTAGTATTCCAGTATTTAATTTTTGTTGAGTCTGTTGCCAACTAGAATTTAAAGTGAGTTAGTTTTTTTCTTTAGCTAGGACTCTATTCTTTATATATAGTCTCACATCTCTGTAACTTTAGCACTTGAGTTTTTAGATGAATAAAGCCTAATTTTTTCTTCTATAATTTATTGCCATGAATATACTTTGTTCCCCACACTTCAAATTTTAACATGGTATCAGAACCTTCATTTGAAGATCTCTACATACACGATTTTTCTGCCATTTGAAAGACGTTTTTAATGGCTGAAATGTCGGCAACGGTGGAGATACGGAGAAACCCGCTACAGAGAAGCGAACCCGCTACAAGAGACGATACATTCAGCTGAACAAGCGAACCCAGCACTGCTCGCACTATGACAAAACAAGACACGATAGGGAGATCTATTTTAAACTTCATAGAACGCCTGAATGGTACAAGGAATTGGTGGATAATAGTAGAAGAGATACAGGTGTAGCACGTAGGTTGGCAGCGAAAGTAGCGACCCGAAAGGAGACACCGTCACGACCTGATGTTAAGAAGGAACTGCTGCAGAAGCTGCTTAAGCTTATGTGAACTGGCATGTAGTCTAGAGGCCTAATTGGGGGAGGTCGCGCGGAAGGAGGAGGTCGCTATGATAAATTCGCAGGTACGGATATTGCCCTTATGAGTTCTGGAGCTAACTGTTTAAATTCCTGGATTATAGATACGGGAGCGACTAATCATATGTGCGGTAACTCTTATTTCCTTGAAATCTAACCCCTATCTCACATCCTACTCAAATACATCTTCCGGATGGTTCCACCAAGCAAGTTACTCATTCCGGGACCATCACCTTAGACAAAAATTTCACTCTCACCAATGTGCTGCTGGTGCCTTCCTTTAAATCTAACTTGCTTTCTGTGCCTAAAATTTGCTCTTCACTACCTGTTGAGGTCATTTTTCAAGCTTCCTGTTGTATATTTTAGGACCAGAGGACTAAGAGGACCATTGCTGTGGGAAAACGGGTTGGTAATCTTTATTTTTTAGATATTTCATCTTTTAGTTCTCTAATGATTGATTCTTGTCATTCAGCTAGCATTAGTAACACCTCGCTATGGCATAGAAGACTTGGCCATCCTTCATCCGATGTCCTTAAACACATCCAATCTATTAAATTAGATGTCTCTTCTATCAGTGATCACTGTTGATATTTTGTCCCATGGCTAAGCAGCATCGTCTGCCCTTTACCTTTAGTATCACTTCCTCTACTAGTGTTTTTGAGCTCTTGCACACAAATCTCTGGGGACCTAAATCCCTTGGGTTGCGAACCGGGTGTCATTACTTCCTTACCATCGTAGATGACTATAGTCGTGCGACCTGGACCTTCTTACTCAAGTATAAATCCCAAGTCCCTCAAACACTAACCGACTTTCTTAATATGATCAAAGTTCACTTTCATGCTTCTGTGAAATATATTCGATCCGACAATGGATCAGAGTTTGTTAACGACCAATGTAGTTCGTTGTTTAACTCTCTTGGAATTATACACCAGACTTCCTGTCCTTATACCCCTCAACAAAATGGGACCGTAGAACGTAAACATAAGCATATCCTAGAGATTGTCAGGCTCTTCTCTTTCAATCACATTTACCTACTCGTTTTTGGGGGGAAGCCATTCTCACAGCCACCTATCTTATCAACAAACTACCCACTTCTATCCTTGACTGGAAGTGCCCATATGAAATTCTCTATCACAAGCAACCCAACCTCACACAACACCGTACATTTGGTTGTTTGTGTTTCACAACCAACACTCTGCCTCACAAGAAAAAGTTTAATAAACGTGCCACAAAATGCATCTTTCTTGGCTACTACCAAACCGAATAGGCCTACAAAGTTTATGATCTCGACTCTCATCACCTTCTTACCTCTAGGGACATGATATTTCACGAAAACATCTTCCTTTATTCCAATCTTACCTCGCCTTTTGATCCCATTGCCCTGCCACTACCTGTAGATAACTTTGATCCTCCTACTTCCTTGAGTGAGCTAGCGACCCCTCCTACTCCCTCGAGCGATCTAGCGAACCCTCCTACATCTACCACGATCACTCCCTTTACTCTTGATCCAGTGCCTAGCTCTTCCACCTCTATTCCACTTCGTAGATCTCAACGACCTCACTAAAGCCTTCCTGGCTATCTGATTAAGACTGCAACTGCACCTTCACTTCTCCTTCCTGTGTCTCAGCATCATACTCCACTGCACATTCTAGATTTATCGCTCACTTATCTACTTTGCAGGAACCTAACAGTTATTTGCAGACTTGTAAGGATAGGAATTGGGTGGAGGCTATGTTTAAGGAGTTGGAGGCACTGGCTACAAACAAAACTTGGATCTTGACGAGTTTGCCGCCTGAAAAACGTATCATTGGCTCACGGTGGGTCTATAAGCTGAAGCTTCATCCTGATGGGACCATTGATCGCTATAAGGCTCGTTTGATGGCGAAAGGTTATACTCAGATCGAGGGGGTGGACGACTTTGATTCATTCTCCCCAGTCGCTAAGGCTACTACTGTTGGGATCTTCCTTGCACTGGCAGCCTCTAATTCATGGCCCTTGGCACAACTGGATATCAACAATGCATTTTTCCATGGTTTTCTGGAGGAGGATGTTTATATAGATCCCCCTGAAGGTCTCCTCGGCGTTCCCGCTGGACATGTTTGCAAGTTGCAGAGATCGCTTTACGGGCTCAAACAAGCTTCCAGACAGTGGAATCTGGAGCTTACAAATCAGTTGCTGTGTTTTGGTTTCAAATAGTCGAGCCATGAACATTGTCTCTTCATCAAGAGAACCTCAAGCGAGCTCACAGCCTTATTGGTCTATGTTGATGACATCCTTCTCACTGGGTTGTCTCTTTCTGCTCTGGATTCTGTTAAGGCTTATCTTGATCGTCTATTCACCATCAAAGACCTTGTACCGGCTAAGTACTTTCTTGGGCTTGAACTCGCCCGATCTCCTCATGGCCTATAGATCACCCAGCGTAAATACTTGCAGGATATTCTGGCTGATACCTCAATGCTTGAAGCCAGACCTGTTTCTACCCCTTAACCATCAGGTCTCAAATTAGAACGAGATGACGGCTCTCTACTTGATAATCCAGATCGTTTTCGGTAGCTTGTGGGTCGCCTTCTGTATCTTGGCTTTACACGACCTGACATCTCTTTTGCTGTCCAACAACTCAGTCAATTCCTCCAGGCACCTCGATCTTCTCACTGGAATGCAGCTCTTCATGTTCTTCATTATCTGAAGGGGTCGCCGTCCACTGGCCTCTTCTTTCCCTCCACTACCTCCCAGACTCTTAGCGCCTACTCTGATGCAAGCTGGGCCTCTTGCCCTGACTCTCGACGATCAGTTACCAATTTTTGTGTGTTTCTTGGATCGTCACTCATCTCTTGGAAGACCAAGAAACAAACCACTGTCTCGCGTTCATCAGCTGAGGCTGAATATCGTAGTATGGCTTCTACTGTTTGTGAACTCCTCTAGATTTCCTATGTATTACGCGACCTCCATGTCTCCGTTCTGCTACCCATTCCCTTCTGGTGCGATAACAATGCTGCCATCCACATTACCGCCAACCCCGTTTTTCACGAGCGCACCAAACATCTTGACATCGACTACCACATTGTTAGAGATCAATTCAAACTTGGTTTCATCTCTCCTTCTCACATTCGTGGGTCTGATCAGATCGCTGATCTTTTCACAAAGTCCA
>NC_026146.1:6866424-6993490 GCF_000512975.1 Sesamum indicum | reverse complement strand
CGGTTCCTTTACAAGTTTGGCCTCGCTTCCTCGGTTCCATCTTGAGGGGGGCTGTAGCAAGTTCTGCTTGTACTTATCCTTTTGTTCTCAGTGTTTGTTTTTCATTATTATTCTAATATTTAATTTTTGTTTAGTCTGTTGTCAACTAGAGTTCAAAGTGAGTTAGTTTTCTTCTTTAGCTAGGACTCTATTCTTTATATATAGTCTCACATCTCTGTAACTTTAGCACTTGAGCTTTTAGATGAATAAAGCCTAGTTTTTCCTTCTATAATTTATTGCCATAACTATACTTTGTTCCCACACTTCAAATTTTAACAATAATTTAAAGTAAAATAACATCTTAAATAAAAAAAATGAAATGAAAGATAAGGGAGGAAAAATAAATAAATAGTGGAAAAAATAAAAAGGGAAAAAAAGAGAGAGAAAAAGAATTTGATTTCATATTATCTTTTTCAAAAAGAGGTAAATTTTGTCAATATATTAAAAAGCACACCTATAGATTATTGATATTTTATTAATACTATAAATTTCATTAAGAGATCATCTTAGTTAACTAGTTAGTTTTATATGCCCGTTGCTCTAAATTCACATGACCTGGTGCTTCAAACTCAAATATTATAGGAGGACAACATAAGTAACGGAACCAAAACCATCAATGCAAGATTTATCAGTTGCATCTATTGAAGCTGAACGTAGAAGAGAAAGAGATCAAGTTTGTGACAGAGAGACAAGGCAATTGATGAGTGATGAAGAGCGAGAAAATTATCTTACAAGAAGGCGCCAATTTTTCTGGATGCAAAGAGCAAGAATTACAAGTACTGGAACACTTAGGCGCGAAGAAATTTGAAAATGGTGTCTCTTAGATCATTAGTTTGTGTAAAAAAAAAATTATGAACATAAAATAGAACTCTTTTTTTATTTTAAATGAATCAGTATTTGAACTCAAGAGATTCAAAATGAACATGATAAATACAAAATATAATATTTACAGTTTATTTAAGAAATATATATAATGATTTTTTAATTCAAGCATGCGTGAAGTTATAATAACAATAATGTACATGTCAACTATGACGGTCAATTGTGGACAAAGAGGCCATTTTACTATCTCAAATATACTTTCGGCATAAAATTAATTTAATTTTAGAAATCTCTTTATAAGTTTTAATTTTTTTTTTTGATAAATTGCATGTCGTACGTCTCTAGATAATATTACAATAGTTAAAATATCTATCTATACTATTATAAAAGACAACTTATTTATTGTAATAATTTTTTATTATCCCATTTTACCATTAATATTTTTAATTATATTATAATTATGATTTTCCCCCTTAACCTCTACTCCACCATTCTCTCACACATATCTTCTCCACACACACTTCCTTCTTCCACAAAAACTCCAAAAACGAGATTGCAATAGCAGATACAAATTCTCCAAAGCCCATTCATCCAAAATGAGAAGAGGAACAACAGTCTTTAGCTAGGTCTACTTTCGCCTTGCTAAAAGTGAAGGCAACAAAAATGCGAGTGGATCGGTCTGGAAATGCGCAAGTAGAAGCGATTAATCAAAATTCGTACATTAATAAACCAAATTAAATGAAACCATGAATCCGAAGGGTGTATCCTTGGAGTTCCTAGGAGGTCGATGTAGTTAATTATAACAATAATAAAGCAATTTGGGGTTTATGGTAAAATTAAAATGAGAAGTGCAAGAAACGTAAATCAAGAATTACCTTTTTCTTGATTTGTTTCGAACTTCTTTTCATTGATTCGTTCATGCGAGAATTCAATGTAGAAGCTCTCTAAAGACACGTCCACACCACACTGGAATATGGGATCCCTTAATTCAATTTGCTAGAAGAGAATAAGGGAGAAAAAAACACACCAAGTGTGTAGAGAAAAAGGGGGCGGCCGATTGGAGCTTCTAGGGTAGGAAAATTATTTGTGCTGTGTAAATGCTATTAGTTACTCCAAAGAACTAATATATATATATATATATATATCTTGTATGGATGTACTAGAATGTGTCTAGGTTCATTCCACAATCCATAAGGTAATATATTCTTTATTCCAAATAAAGAATGACTAACATAGCACTTTCCAAAAGTGATAATTGCTAGTCAATTATTTCCTTTCCTAGAATTTTCATCAAATTTAATTAGGGTACAATTTTATGGAGATAAAATGTAAGACCCAACTAATTTTAATTAAATTCAATTTATTAAAATCCACCTAATTAAGCCCATCATATATATTTAATCCAATTAAATATATGAGCCCAATAAGATTAATTAATAAGTCCAACTTATTAAATAATAAGGGCAAGCCCAATATAATAGATCCTAAATTCATCCTTGGGCTCCTCGATCCAATGGATCCCTCTCATTTGTAAGTAATCCAATTACTTATGGAATTAAGTCCATTCTCGGTAATTTGTGTGTGACTCTTTAGGTTCACCTTTCAGCGAGATTTGGGCTAGTGTCAAACACTATTATTAATTAAATTTAATTTAAATTAATAATTCTTGATCAACCCTTAATCAAGAAAGTCTATCACTTGGGTGGCCGTCTAGCAACGGTCCATGACACTAGAGACTAGGCAAATATTCATGTGAACTTTTAGGCTCTCGAGTCTTTATGGGTACGGTCCTTCCATCTACCATCTACCATCTCCCAGCCTTAGTTTAGGGCATGAAATTGGGTGTTGGCTTCCATCCTAAACTAGGCATCTATTCTTAATACTTGAGATTGCGTTACGCCAAGTTTTCTCGATATAGAAACCTCTTTTTCCTATTCAATCAACGATTGTGGCCACAGTTTTATAGACCGTTAACGCATCTTCAAGTGCATAGGAGATATCTCTGTCATATATTGATAGGAGAAGGATCTTCTTCTTGGAACTCACCGTACCCGCTATATACTCCGACTGTACTGGATAAGACTTATGATGATCGTGTCTGTGACACAGTCACCACTGGCCCTAACCCAAGATACAGTCATCATATGCACGTGATTTCTGTGATTCATCAAGTTTGAGGACTACTTTCTTACTATCAGAGCCAGGGACTCAAGTCATACCGATCAATCCTCTAAGGCTCCCATATGACGATCCCCATGAGTTAGTTCAGTCAGTTGACCACTTTGTCAACTAACCTACTAAATTGTATAGACGTCCAACATCTGTCGCCGGTGAAACACGGCACTCATCCAATGAACGCAATACCCAGTGCAAGTCTCAGTAGGACTCTCGATGTCCAGTCTCGAGGTACTTGACTTGGAACATTTCAGACCAACCCTCAGAAGTTGGTTTCACAGCCGCCATCCAATGCGCAATCTAACTACATAGGTCATTAAGTGGTTTGTGGGCATCTGTTGTGACGTCGAAGCAGTGTTTGACATAATTTGGTAAGCACAACTGATACATGTGCTAAAGATGAATATTTATCATATTCGTTTGGACAACATTGCTTAAATAAGGATTGCTTGAATGATTTTCAAAACTGCTAATCTAATTGACTTTTTATCACCTATTCCAACAAAAAGATGGGTGGAGAATCGACGCCGATTTCGTAGTCAATTGATTAAAAGGAATGCTCGGATTGCTGACCATTTAGAATTTTAAAATTTTACCTTGATGAAGTTGTTAATTTGATTCCACAGATTATCATGTATTCATTATTATTTCAAATACATACATACATATCAATTCTCATGGTTGTGACTTTCTGCTGCTGCTTAGAAAAATCGTGTAGTCTTCTCAACATCTAATGCTAAAGAGCAGCTCTGTATATATATGCATAGCTGGCCCATATCACACTTCTACTGTTACTTACTCATTTGTAATTGTTTGCATAAAAATTCCAGTAAAGCATGCGCCCCTCTCTGCAAACCTGACATCCACCTATATATATATATTATGTATATATCTGGATTGCTATAACATCAGAGGATAAATTATATTTTTGGTCTCATAAGTGAAACTGTTTTCAATTTTGGTCCCACACTCAGGTCAATTCACATATTGAGTCACATATGTGGTTTTTTTTTCAATTTGAGGATCATTGAGGGATTTATGTCAAATTGATAACGGCAATTGCTCTCTCTATTAGTCAATACAATCAAAGTAAGGGCAAATTACTTTTTTGGTCCTATAAGTGGACCTGTTTTCAATTTTTGTCCCACACTCAGGCCAATTCGTATATTTACGTGTAGGACCAAAATTAGAAACATGTACTTATGGGACCAAAAATGTAATTTACCCTTATTTTGATTGTATTGACTAATGGAAGACTGACAGAGAGAGCAGCTGCAATTATCAATTGGATAGAAATCTCTCAATGGTCCTCAAATTGAAAAAAGAAAAACCACATATGAAACTAAATGTGCGAATTGATCTAAGTATAGGACCAAAATTAAAAACAGGTGCACTTATGGGACCAAAAATATAATTTACCCTAACATCAGACTGAAAAAAACATAAGCTAGACATATCACAATTGTTTTCTCTCTTTCGAAAATAAAGCCATATCCTTCTTTTTTCTTTTTTTTTTGTTTGGAGGGGGGGGGGGGAAGGGTTTTTATTTGTCATTAATCAACAAACATTGATGTTTGTGTTTGATTTCTTGAAACTAATATGTGCAGCAGCATCTGTGTCCTGATGTCTTTGGTTTTGTAGCTGAAAATCTATTAACCTAACCAGAGTTGCAAGTTGAACTTATAATTATTGTGTCCAAATAGGAAATCACTTTATAAAAAACACTGATACTTTATCACTAAGTAATTACCTAACTCAAGAGAAGAATGACTTCTTCTCTTAATAGGTGGATTTGATAATTAATAAAACTTATCATACCATTATTAAATGGTATCTGATACCATGATACCGATTTTTTCAGCAAGTGACAATAGTGACTTCGAAACTTTTAGATGTTGTTGGAAAAGTAATGTCTTTTAATCCTTTTAACTTTGGCATTTGCATATGATGTTGAAAAGTATTTTACCTTTTTGACTATCTTCTTTTGAAATGATTAGCAATTAAAAATATTGTTTGTAGTTAGGATTCTTTAATTTTTGGAATTGTACTTTTTCTGATGCAAAAAATTCGTTCATGTTCCTTGGTTGCAAGGGAAGTATGAGCAATTGCATCGGTCAGCTTACCGATCCAGTGGTGATACTTTGAAATTCAAACATTGACCGCTTCTCGAACAAAGTTAGTTCTACTGTTTATTTTCCCTCACAATTGTTCCTTTTATTTTTATCATCTGTTATATATTATGCATTATTAATTGATCCAAATGATTCCATATGAATACTGCCAAAGTTCGTTCTTGAACACTAAATAGGATAAAGTTATATGTTGGTTCAATTTGAAAGTCTAAAAAATAATGTGGGATAGCTTCATAGTGTTTGATTTGTATTTTGGATGTTTTATTTTGGTGTTTTGGAGATAGAGAGAGAAAAATAGAGATAAATAAGTATGCGTTTGAGAGAGATGATATGTTTGAATTTGTGCTTTGATATAATATAAAATAGTTTAAAATAAGTGGTGTATGTTTGATGTTGGAATTTGGGAGACAAAGGTTATTGTTGATTGTCAAATCATGTCTTTTTTTATATATATTTATTAATATAAGTGTGTATGTATATAGTATTTTATTTGTTAGTGAAATATAGCATATATATAGTTATGTTAAGTAATTTTATTTGTTAAGGATTTTTTTATATTTTAAATAATAATTACAAATTTAATGAATAATTAAATGCATTGTAGTATTGTCTCTAAACTAATTTTGTTACACTTTATATTTGGACTGAAAAAATATAATGTATAAAATTCGAATAATATTTTTTTTTAATTAAGTATGTATTATTGGTATATTATCCTCAATTTTCAAATTTCTCAAATATTTCATTGAAGTAGGAAAAATTTTGAGTACAAAATATTTAAATAGTGTAAGTTGAAAAAATTGTAATTAATAGTAAACTGCAGTATAGTAATATATTGACAATACATTCATTAGACTTTATATTCAGATTGATAAATGTTTTTAGATAATTGAAGTAATAGAAAATAACGAATTTTGTATATAGTATTGTTATATTGTTCTCAATATACAAAACTGCTAAAGTATTTCATTGAGGTAGAAAAACTTTAAATATTTTTACTCAGTAGCATTGATAGTAAATATCTTTAATATCAATGGTTTCATAAGTTAAAAATTATTTTTTATATAGAATTATTCATTAGATTTAACATATAGGATATATTAAATAATATATAATATATATTATACAGACAGTTTAAAAGAAATAAATATATCTCATTTGCTTTGGTATAGAGTTTATTTATTTATATTAAATAATAATTATAAATTTAATAAATAATTACATGCACTATAGTATTGTGTTGAAAATAATTTCGATGGCCTTTATATTAGCGGTGAAAATATTTAATTGATAAATCAAACAATAAACACTTTGCATTACGCATGCAATAATGATATATTGTCCAAAATTTTCAAAATTTCCCAAATATTTTGTTAAAGTAGAAAATTATATTGAGTTCAAAATATTTAAATAGTTAAAGTTGAATCAATTAGTATTGATTAGTTAAAAACAGAATAGAGGGAATATTTTTACTCGTACCATATAAGGCTGGCAATTTCTAGAGAATTGTCCAATTCTAATTACGCATTGCATGGCATATAAGAAATGAATGCATTTGACACTCACAAAATGCTCGAGTAGTTGTGACCTTTTTAATGATTAAATCAACATTTGACTTGGAATTTTCACATTCGAGCATTGTACGCCTAAGGACTATCATGCCGCTGTGGTGGGAGGCCTGTGGTCGCCGTGAGTGCACTGTGTTATCTCCCTCACTATATGTCTGGGCACCTCGATCAGACTGTACGCCAAATCGACGAATGTAGTCAGTCCAGAATCCTATCCCCCCCAACTATCGGTCGCATGTCGAGACTGCATCGTGCGGCTAATGAGGTACTGCGTGCCAGCAGTGGGCCACCATTGCCACGTGCTACATGTTTCATTACATCCCAATTGGCAATGAGTGTATGCGTCAGTAATGATGGGACAATCCTCTCACCGGATTACGCACGGTGTTATTACTCTCGTCGTTTTGTGCATCGCTCTGAGCCTCTACAAGAACACCCGACAACCTTATGGGGCCCCACACCTCTAGCATGTTGGGATAATGTGGCTTTGGATACTGATAGTATCGTCTAGATAATGAAAAATGCCACAACATGGTCCAATTTACAATTTGATGGTGTTGCAAATTAATATAGTAATTTTAAATGGTAATTCTTAAGTAGATGTCATCACATTGGAAATAACATGGCGTACCCGTGACACACGTGGTCATAGCTCTAAGGGAAACACCATAACAAATGTTTCAAAATTATAATGAATCCCTGGCGAAACTGGCGAAATCGATTTTTAAACTCATAGAATTTATCACGTATTTGGTCTCGGGTGTAAGGATATCCAAAATGTCTTTGTAATCCATGTGCCCAATAACCCATCTGTGCCTCCACACGTGCATCGTCTCTCATGGGCGCTCGGGTGTTGTCGTCCAGTATCATCCACATGAAGCGTTGCTCAATATTTAAAGTCTAGTGGTCCTCCTATGGAAATCCAGCACTCTCCAGATACTATGATATGCCATGGTTGCAAAGAATTATGGTTACGAAATAGTAATGTGCAACATCGCATCACGTGTGCGGTTGCAAATGTAGAAAAATGTCAATTTTGCTTGAACTACTATCTAAACAGTTTTACAATTGTCAACAATCAAGCACATATCATCTTTCGTGGGATTACTACTAAATGATCTTATAGCATAATATTCTGAGACAACGTAAAAATTGGAAGAGGTTTTAATAGTTTACATATGAATCAACAGTTGTCCACTACGTTCATTCCTAGTTCGGATAGTTGGCTGTCCACATTTGCATTGTTGTGCTATCTTGAAGGTTGCATTGGGCTTCTATCTCATAAGTGGTTGGATGTCCTCTATGGTAAAATGAATCTATGTCAGGAGGAGTGTTTTCATCCTGTTTGTTGAATATGATGTCATCATTGTTAAACCTACGGATGAAATTATGAAGTATGTAACATGCAATTACTATATCAACCTAGTGGTTTTGAAGGTAGCTCGGCATCCCTCACATTGGAAAATGTTTCTTTAGTACACCGAAGCATCATTGAATGTTTCGCAACCTTGAATGTGCATGGTTAAACATGTCTTGTGGGGTCGACGATCTTGTCCCCTCCACTCAGGTAGGTGATACCTTATTTCTCGATAAGGAGCCAGAAAATATTAGTAATTTGTGAAACTTGCATATAATAATACTTACCTGCATTATCACGATGCATCGTCATAAGGAGAACCACTAGTACCACGTTTTTTTTTTCGATAAATGTAATTTTCATAAATAGAAAAAGATATAGTACAACAATCATGAATCAAGTAGTGTTTCCTTCGACAGGCCAAGGGATACGCCACAATCTATAAAGTGCATGTGTACTAACAGAGCTAGCCAAGGTAATGCCAAGTATACGTTGTCTAACATCCTCCACAATTAAGCTAGCTACAATATTCAGGTTTAGTATGCTCGAATCGCCTAAGATTTCTCTCTCTCCATATATGGTAGATACACGCACCCAGTAATGTGCGATAGGCCACATTGACGATATGTTTACCCCTCCATTTCCTTGCAACCCACTCAACATCTGTCATCCAATCTCTATTAGGCCACGCAAAGCGTACAACTCGTCTAATAGCGTGAAGGCATTGACGACTGTATCGACATCGGAAGAATAGGTGTGTGTGTGTCTCCACCTCATCCTCATCACATAATACACATCTACCTAAGTGATATAACCATGGTTTGTTCGTCATAGGTAGTTTCTCCAATATAGCAAGCCATAAGATAAACATGTGGCGAGGTATCTTTAAAGCGCCTGAAAGTAGTAAAGCCCAACCTACTTTCAAGCCTGGTGGATCAAATAATCGATATAGAGCCTGGATCGTGGGGATTCCACCGGCAAATCTCCAAATAATTCGATCATTATCCCCATGAATCGGTGGAAGCGTGTGAGTAATCTCCAAGTACTCTATGTTGGTAATGAGAGGCCACTGCCACTGACCTCCCTGGATGATAGAGCTAAGTCTGATGGATTCATGAAGACCAAGGGTGATCGACCCCCTCGGGAATCTCTCCATAAGAGGACCGAGATGATGCCATGGGTCCTTTCAGAGATAAAAGTCACCTCCATCTCCAATATGGTATTCCACCATTGGTCACAGCCACATTCACAAACGGACCATTTTCTTCCAACCCCACGAGCCTCTATGATCAGGGATAGTCCATATTGAAGCATCACGTAGTCGCTCCTGGTATAGCCAATCAACCCAAATGGAAGTCCTATCACACCAGATGACATCACATAATTTTTTGCATATGAGAGCACGGTTCATTGTGCTAATATCCCTCAGCCCTTGTCCTCCCTAAACCAGTGGTTTACAAACCTCCTTCCACGCCACTTTGGTGTAACCACTGCTCCCTTTTCCTTTCCATAAGAAAGTCCGCAGACGCTTCTCAATGTTCTTAATAACCCCTTTTGGTAATATGAATGCCGAAGCTCAGTAAACACTCAGAGCTGTGAGTACTGATTTAATAATTTGCACCCTCCCTGCATATGAGAGTGTCAAGCCCTCCCAACCAGCAATACGTTCATCAATTTTTTTCAGTAAAGGTTGACAGTTAGAAATAGACAGTCTAGATGAGATCAAGGGAAGGCCTAAGTACCTCATCGGTAGAAGCCCCTCCTAAAATCCAAGCACCACTAACATTTGCTCTTTCAGTCCTTGTGCAGATCGGGAGATAATAAGATGACTCTTCTCCACATTAAGTTGTAGTCCTGACCACATCCCAAACTGATCCAATCCTTCTTTGAATACTCTAATGGAGTCAATGTTAGCACGTCAGAACAATAAGAGATCATCAGCGAACCCCAACTGAAAAAGACGAGAAGGCTCACATTTCCAATGGAAGGTAAAGCCCCCGTCTTGGTCAATCATCTATAAGAATACCAGGTGCATCACCTCCATCACAAGTACAAATAGGTATGGCGAGAGTGGATTGCCCTGTTGAAGACCCCGGGCACCTGCCAAAAAACCATGCGATTTTTCGTTCATCCCCACCGAGAATGAGGTAGTGGTGACACACTCCTCAATCCAGTAGTGATGTGGTATTGACCATGGGTGGCCCGATCTTTACGGCGTAGGCTAGAAATGGATAAAGTAGTTCGTGACCTGAGGAATGTAAATAGTCAACCACGTAATATGAACGTGACCTACTACTTAGAACATTCAACCAACCACGAGCACGAGTAAACCAATCCACACAACGACACACTTGGGTCGAGCACGAATTGGAGGCTATGTGAATTTGAATCACCAATCTAATAGACTAGATTGACAAAGCAAAGGTTTCACAAAAGCTAAAACAAGTGTATAACTCTCCAAAGTAAGAGAACACTCAATATTTTATAAACTAGATCAATTCTTGAATATTTCGATTGTCTCCCGCATGCATGGCTGGTATGTGCCTTTTATAGGCCTAAAACACTTCCAAATTAACCTTTCATATCCCCAAGTGACTCCTTGGTGGACGTACATTCAATACTTGGTCAAAAATAACTAAAAACTATGCATTCTTGGTCATAACCGAGTAAAACCCATGCATGACCATGTGAATCCGTGAATTGGTGTATAAATGCACTTTGAATGTAGTTGAAAGGTCTCTTTTGACCACATGGCTGCACTTGGACGAATTGGGCTCCTATTGTGGGCTTCCTTGGGCTTGAATTAATGAAATTAAGCTCACATGTTGGGCCTCCGATTGTGACTTGATCCCATTAGCAAGGACTAAGTTGGATTGGGCTTGAATTACTTCTTGCATTCTCTTCAACCTTTCTCTTGTCATTGGCCCACTTCCAATGGTTAAATCTTGGTCCATTGGATCTTGAATTTCTTTTGCTTGTTGGACGCCCTCGATATTCCTATCAAGTAGTACCACTTATTTTACCCTTAAGCAAGATGGTCGGTGGAATCTAGGTTATATATTGGGTGCTCACCGATCGGTGGGAAAGGAAAATTCCGTTCCTATGATATTGCATGGTCCAAGACACAGGCATCGACCGCACTTCCTTTTCACCCAGCATACACATAAGTAAAACTCATATCGAAATCATATATTGCTAGTATGTTCTGTGCTAGGCGGCTTTTCTGCAACCGATATCGATTTTGGTCAACTCAAGGGACCCAGGCAGGTACCAACGTCCCGTCCATCGTTACATGCATGAAATAGTACAGGGAACCAACTTGCATTAATTGGACATACAGAAGCACAATCTGCAACAAGTATCTCTGTGAGAATACTAATTGGAGACAAGAACATCCAATTACAAATTCACTAACACTAAATGCTATTTTTGTTTAGTATTCGATCCACACATCTTAATCCAATTCAAGGTCATTCTCAACTTCCAAGTAATTGGAAGCACATTGTATCATCATTAAACCATCATGTCGACAAGCCTCAAAGATGTTAAAATTTTCAATTTATGACAAATAGAGTAGACACTACTGAAAAACATCTCAATAGAAAATTTCAATTTTTTTTGGTATAAAAAGCTAACTTCTTAAAGCAAATTGCACCGATTATCACGAACAATAAAGGAAAAATCAACACGACCAATAAACCAAAAATTCTAGTTTCGCGTTACCTTGTTGAGATTGAGATTAGCAGGCCAATCATTAAGAAGCTTATAGAAATAATCAAACATGTCAACAGAAGATTGGAATGTCTTTGGGTTGATGGTGGCTCCACCCGCTTCTTCCCCACGTAGTTACTAACTTCATTGCACAGATTTTCTACACACACACACACACACTATCACCAGTGTCAAATATGAAAGTTTGAATGCAGTATTTCTATCACATTCTATATATGAGATATATCAAGTGTATAACGTCACAAATTGTTGCAGATTTAAACATGTTCCATTGTGCAACGTGTGAATCAATAGAAACCTTAGGAAAATTCAAAATCGTCCAATAATTCATTGAAAAACTTAGCTGTGCAACAAGTGAAAGAATAGAAACATCAGAAAAAATTCATTGCAGTATAATAATTTACTGAAAAAAATTACTGTTGAATCGTACATACTTTTCAGTATACTATACTGAAAAAATTTCTCAATAATTGTACTACATCCATACCCACTTCTCAAAATTTTAGAAAATTCACTATATGCAATTTAATAAAAAAAAGTGGGAATTAAATTAAAAGACCACGAAAGAAATTCTCAGTAAAATTTACAGACTCAAATTCGCCTTTTTCTTTTTGCTCGACGCAGCGTATGGAACGGGGACTAAGCGGTGCGTGAGACAGAGATTCCAATAGCCCATGGCCAACTATTGACGCAATTGGTGAGCGACGATGGAGTCTGACAAAATGTGTAGCGAGTTCATCTTGACGGTAGGGGGGGCAAGTTCATCCTAACGGCAGGGGGGAGTCTAACGCGCGGTGATGACAATTCTGGGTGCTGGGGTTGCTAACCGAAAAACATGCCTTCCGTCTCGGCCGGTGCTGGCGATGCTCAAATCAGTAGAGTGAATGGGTGGGGAGAGAAGGGACTCAACTAGCGATTGAGAGGAGAGGAAAATCTGCAAAAGTGAAATTAGGGAATAAATTAATGGGCTATGGGCCTATAACAAATAAAAAAAATAGGTTCAGTCCACAAATATTGTGTTTTTACACCCAGTCAAGGTGTAAAAATATAAAATCAAATATTTATAATATTTCGGCCAATCTCGGGAATGGGCCAAAATACAAATCCAAACACAGTGCTTGATCTTTGCTTAAGTTCTACTTATTTGTTTACCATTTCAAAATTGATCAAATGATTGATTTTGATTCATTCCTCAAAATATATGGAGAGTGAAATTAATATTACTATTTGTCAACTTTTTCAGTGGATTGTGAATTGACTTCAGAAGTACGTGTTAAATCTTTCTTTGAGCTTTTTTGAAGTTTCATTGAGTTTCAGGTTTGACAGAATTATTACCTTTTTTAATTTTATGATTTACATGTACTCTTTGTTAGGGGGATATATATTTTTTCTTTTCTTTTGGGTACAATTTAGGGGCTTCTGATATAGTATATTGTCCATTATTTAGTTGGTGTCAAGTTACATAGATTTACATATCCGATCCATAATTTGCTTGATATGCTATGCAAGTATATGGATATATATTTAAGTTATTGTTGTCAAAATCCCTAAATGCCTTAGACCTACTTTCACAAGTAGAAAATAGAAAAATCAAAACCATCAATGCACAACTTAGTAGCTCATCTGTTGAAGTTGAACGTAAAAGAGAAAAATGCGGAACTCATGCAAGAGACAGAAGAAAATCAATGAGTACTGGCGAGCGGCAAAATTATCTTACAAGAAATCACTAATAGGCTATTGATGCTTTATTAATATTATAGATTTACATTTTTTTATAATTTCTATATTATTGGTAGAAATTAGTAATTATTTAACATGTTCTTTATTTTGTTAAATTTTTAATTTTGGAATAGATATTTTGTTTCATAGGCAACAATCCTATTTGAATTAGGCAATAAAAGTATAAGTGAATTTTACATTAAAAAAAGACTATGTGATTGAATAGTTGCATCATTAATTTCACAGTTGTATCTAACTATCCCGTTTCAATGTGAATTAGTGGTGCTACTTTGAAAAGTAGCAACATCTACACATTCGATATGTTTGCTTAATTTTTTAAATTTAGCATCATAAACTAGCACTTCACCCACACGTGATGTATGAACAAATAAAAAAATTTACGATAAAAATGTTAGAAAAAAAAATATTAACATCCCCTAGACTAGGCCAAACTATACGAACACTCTTCTTTTTGCAAAATTTCAGCTACACCCCCTAAGGTTATAGTTGTAATTACAACTAACTCGCTATTCAAATCTAAAACTTACACAAAGACTCATTGAAAAATATTACACTGACACACTAACACTCCTTAGGGGGTGCTTGTGCAAATTGGCCTAACCTTGAAGGGTGTCGATGTAATTTACCTAAAATGCTAATATACATTAATCAATGTGTTTAAATTACATATTTTGGTCAATTATAATACATTATAGCATCAAGTGAAAATGACACAAAGTGTGAGTTAGGGAAAAAGAAAGAAATTTATGAGAAAAAAAAAATAGCGGTAAGGTGAGAGAAAAAATAATTGTAATTGTAGATTTATTAAATATATAAAAATTTTTGGGTTATAATAGTATAGATACAGATAGACATAGATAACTATCAAATTTATTATGAAATAATTTTGTTAGTTTCCTAAGTAAAAATAAAATCATTATGAACAGTTAAAAGTAAAATAAATGATAGATGGGAAAATAACAACTTAAACAAAAAAAAAAAAAATTGAGATAAAAGATAAGGGAGGAAAAAAAGAATAAATAGTGGAAAAAATGAAAAGAAAAACAAAAAAAGAGAGAGCGACATTGATTTCATTTTATCTTTTTAAATAGAAGAAATTTTGTCAATATATATATATAAAAGCACACCTATATATTATTGATGCTTTATTAATACTATAAGTTTGATAAAGAGATCATTTTAGTTAATTAGCTACTTTTATATGCCCGTTGAACTAAATTCACATGACCTAGTGCTTGAAACTCAATTATTATAGGAGGAAACATAAGTAATGGAAGCAGAACCACTAATGCAAGATTTATCAGTTGCATCTGTTGAATCTGAACGTAGAAGAGAAAGACATCGAGTTTGTTATAGAGAGAGATGGCAATCAATGAGTGTTCAAGAGTAAGAAAATTTTCTACCAAGAAGACGTCAATATTATCAGATACAAAGAGCAAGTACTAGAACACTTGGAGGTGAAGAAATTTGAAATGGTGTCTCTTAAATCATTAGTTTGTGTAAAAAAAAGATTATGAACATAAGATTAGAACACTTTTTTTATTTTGAATAATCATTATTGGAACTCAAGAGATTAAAAATGAACATAATAAATACAAATTAAAATGTTTACAGCTTATTTGAGGGATATATATAATGATTTTTTCTAATTCAAGCACGTGTGAAGTTACAATAACAATAATGCACATGTCAACGATGATTGTCGACATGTGGACAAAAAGGCCATTTGACTATCTCAAATATACTTTCCCTTAAAATCAATTAAATTTTAAAATCTCTTTATAAGTCTCAATTTTGTTTGGATAAATTGCATGTGATGCGTGTCTAGATAATATTACTATCGTTAAAAAGTAACATTAAGTGTATTATTAATCTTTATATGATTCTATCTTTACAAGTTAGTATGTATTTCATAGCCAACAAAACATTATGTGCATTAGTAATTCTTACTTTCAAG
Source organism: Sesamum indicum (assembly GCF_000512975.1). Lineage (NCBI taxonomy): Eukaryota > Viridiplantae > Streptophyta > Magnoliopsida > Lamiales > Pedaliaceae > Sesamum > Sesamum indicum. The sequence goes on along the minus strand of NC_026146.1, from coordinate 6,977,968 downwards.
TATTTGTTTGTCTTACAGCTAGAGGGAGAAGTCGTCTGACTCCTTTGAACTATACAATATTTCTTTCCAATATGGATCCAACTAACCAATATATAGGGTCTACTTCCGGCGCTCTTACTTCACTCAGACAAGGTACATACAATTATTAGTTAAACAAACTAATAAAATTGTTAATTTAAATTATCACATGTTTATATCTTTAAACTATTATATTAAGACCTTATAAAATTTTATTTTTCAATTTAATTTTTTGAATACTTTTTTGACATTGAAAATTGACGGAACTTCCCTAACACAGGTCTTCATAGAGTTGTTGGAACTAATTAATATATAAACAAATCTTGGTTGTATTAACAAACGTGATAACTTGAGCCATGATTTTAGTCGTAGATCAAGACTTAATTGTGCAAGAGATTTTCATAAAAGGCAACAAAATCCTCAATTATTGCTTCAAACTCCTATAATTTGCCATCATCGTCAGGCAAAGTTATTTGGTGAAGAGACACAAAATTTTTATTGTAATGGAGAGACACCGATGCCTTTAGAGCTCAATCTCTTTACCGATCAATCTGTTGAGGATTGGATATTTAGACAAAACATCCGGGCATTTAATCATGTCTTTTCATTTACTTCATTGGGTGCTAAGTTGGATGAAAATGTAGCTGGGTCGCCAAGGTGTTTTTGCCTTCAGAATTCCATGGTACTATATATCACAAGATTGGTACATTATTGCCCGTTCCCCTGAGACAAGACCAAGATATACTCAAATATTTATCTATGACAAGGAGCATGAGACTAAAAATCGATTATTGGAGAATGATAGTTTGGAAAGAGAATTAGTTGATAAGATTAAGCGCACACTTGATGCATATAATCCTTTTGTCCAAACATTATGCCAGCTTGCTCAACGTGATGATACACTTGACTTTAAGTTACTGATCAAGGAAAGACCTTTTGCACATAGTCAATACGCACTTCCAACTGCATCACAGGTTGCAGCTATTATAGTTGGTGGTGATGAAGTAGCTGTAGCTAAGAGGGATATAATTGTTCAAACTTCAAATAATTGGGGGTCAGCTAATGAATATCAATAATTTTCAAGCTATTATGATCCTTTGTAATATCCCCTACTACTTCCTTATGGAACATATGGATGGGACAATGACTTTCGTACATCTAATGGTACTAGAGTCACTTGTTGCGATTATTATGCATATATGTTGCAATAAATATTTAATATTAGTCATTTTTCATAGTTATTAGTAACAAATTTTAGTTCTCAAATTTTGTTATGAATTACATTAGTCAATTTTGTTGTGAATATTGAAACTCAAAAGCTTAAATTTATAAGAACACATCAACAAGAAATTAGAGTTGAATTATATCAAGGTCTTCAAGATTGCTTAAATGTTGGAGAAGAAGATGCTAGTTAATTAGATGAGTTTTTTTGTCATATAGTATATTTACTTTATTATAGGATGAATTTTCATTCTTCAATAAAACTGATTTAAGAAATGTACGCCGTACAATTTTGCCGTCATCATTCATTCAAAGTCCTCAAGATATGAATCATTGATACCAACATGCAATGTTAGTGGTTCAAAATTTTGGTAAACCAAATGTGTTTATTATGATGACATGCAATCTATCATGGGAAGAAATACAGAATGAGCTTAAGCCTAGACAAACACCTCAAGATCGGCACAATTTGTTGATTAGGATTTTTTGAGCCAAATTTGAAGAACTAAAGAAAGATATCTATACTAGAGGTGTTTTTGGAAAAGTTGTAGCACATGTTCATGTAATTGAGTTTCAAAAAAGAGGCTTATCTCATGCTCATGTGTTGGTTATCCTAAATGAAAATGACAAGTTGAATACACCAGATAATTATGATTGCATAGTTTGAGCAGGGATACTTGAAAAGGATGAGGGACCTATGTTGTATGAAGCTGTTATACATCACATAATACATCAAGTGGAGAAATGAATGTCAATGCTCCTTGCAAGAAAAATTATCCTAGATCATTTGCGCATTGCACCATATAAGGAAGTGAAAATAATTGTATGGAGAACTCGCGGAAGAATTATACATGGATCAATCTGAGGGATTTGTAGCTCATGGTAACGAGTACAAAGTTGACAAACTTGTTAATCTCTCTATGTACTTAAACAAGCACCCAAACAATGGCATGAAAAGTTTGATAAAACTATTCTTGCGTTTGGCTTCACTGTAAATGAGAGTGATAAATGTATCTATTGTAAGGTTAAAGGAGATAAAATTATTATTTTATGCCTGTATGTAGATGACATTTTGTTAATAGGATTATGTTTAGATATAACAATCGAAAAACCAAGTCATTTTCTAAAAAATAAGTTTGAAATAAAAGATATGGGTGAGGCCGATGTAATTCTTGGTATCAATTTAATTCGTTCAGCTAATGGGATAGCCATTTCTCAATGTTGACAAGGTAATTGAGAAATTTAGTTATTAGAACATTAGAATTGCTAAAACTCCATTTGATCCTTCTATGGATTTATTCATAAATGAAAGTGGTGTTCCGATAGCACAATTAAGATATACTAGTTGTCTCAAAGCTGGCTAGATACACTAGTTGTCCGGACAAAATCCATTAGGAAGCTTTGGATAGGGTATTAAGGTACCTGAAGGGCATGGTGTCACTAGCCATATATTCTGGCAAATTCCCTATTGTTCTTGAGGGATATAGTGATGCTAGCTGGATAGCAAAAAACTTCGGTAGTAATGGATGTTCAGGATATGTCTTTACCTTAGGTGGGGCGCAGTTTCCTGAAAGTCTGCAAAACAAACTTTGATTACACGATCTACCTTTAAAGTCGAGTTATATGTGTTGAATACGACTGGTACTGAGACAGAATGGTTATATGGATTATTATCACAACTTTTCATTGTAAGTCAGCCTTTTCCATCTATTATTGTACATTGTGATAGTCAAACAAAAATTGCAGAGGTTCAAAGTCGTAAATACAACCAAAAGATTGAAGTTTATAAGTTTGACATAATTTTAGACATTGGCTTTGTGGGAACAAAGGACAATGTGGTGGATCATTAGACGAAAGTATTAGATCTGTCACAAGTACAAAAGTTCAGATTGAGGATGGGACTGAAAACCCATCAGTGATATATCTACGATAGCAACCCAACCTTCTAAGTGAAGATCCCTCAATGAAGGTTCAATGTGGTATCAACAAGTCGCAAGATATATCAGAGCATAAAAAATAGACTGATACTTTGTATCTGGAGTCTATTCCCTGAAGTTTTGGAAGGTATTAATATTGCAAGTATAGTGAGAGTTTAACTCTGAATGAGGTCAAACCTATTAGACAATACGCTAGCAGTGCATCCCTAGAGATGCCCAACTAAGTGATTGCAGTTGTTTGGCTACAACTAAGGAATTGGGTTATTCTTGAAAATATTCATGAACAGAATTAGGATACATGGCCTAAGTGTCAACCCTAAAGATCAATACAAAACCGGTGGCTTGTTGTTACTGACAGATGTTGTCACATTCACAGGCTCAAATTCGAAACTTAGTTACATTTGACCTGGTGATAGCTGAGGTGAGATAACTTAGACAGTGGTTCAAACCAAAAGGTATCATTGTTGAAAGCAATCTATAGAAACTTGAGTTCAAATCTATAGATTTGTAGGGGATTGTTGTAATTTGAATAAATTTACATGTTAAATCCATAGATTAGAAGTAAGAAATTGAGAGATGTGGATATTTCATATAGGAAGATGAGGAAAATCGGAAGGACACTAATATGTATATAAGGTGAATGTGGGCGTGAGTGTTTTAACACTCAAGTTGTCCCACATTGAAAATTTATAACCAAAATAAACTCATTACATTAAGTTCAAGTCCAAGTTGTATTTGAAATGTTATGAAGACTTGAGTGAATATAGGATTGCCCCACACGCACGCGCCCCCATTGCCGCCTGCCCGTCTCGAATCCTGAATCGGGCTTTCGGGTAATGTCTCAAAATATATCATTTTGTAGCAGAAATATTTGAATTTAATTGGATATGAACAAAATCAACAGTTTTCAATCAAAATAGTTTTTAAATTGCTTTTAATACGTTGACAGGCCATTTTTTAACAATTCCACCTTTTCAGCCGTTTTTGGCCATTTTCTGGCGGATTCAACTAGAGGTTTAATGTCCGGCTTAAATCACAGAATTAATTGCTACTTTTGGTGTGCCTATATAAGGATATATCCACTCCCATTCTCAAACATATTAACACCTCAAGTCGGATTCTCTCTTCCTCTAGCTCTCGAGTTCTCTCTCTAATTCCAAGTTTTGAGCTTTAGTTTCGGCAAAAAGCTACTGAGTGTTATTCGAGGTGTTTGTCACTATAAGTGCAATACTGAACAAATTATAATCGTTTTATTCTGGAAGGAATTGCGTAATACTTGGTGCACTTTTGGACGGGACGTATAATTTCTTCAAGGCAAGCAGATTTTCTGCGATTCGATTAGTGTGTGCAATTTTCATTGGACCGAGAGTTGTCATGATACAACTCTCATTGTAAATTTTTCTTTATTTTATTGTAAAACAACATATCCAATTGTTAATTTCAAAATAAAATTATAATTGTTTATGCAATTTTCCCAACAGATTGGGCCCGATTCTAGTCTAAATAAATAGGTTGGGATTTAGGTCACAACCTTGAATAATATTTATAATTAATATATTTGGAATCATTTTTATGTGATACATGTATTTCTAGAAAAAAAAAAATAGTTTTGGTATGATAATAGTTTATTAGATATTTATACTAATTGTTTTATTTTCATTAAAAATATTATATTAAAGGTTTGACCTATTGGATCGAGAAGCAAAATACTTCACAGTCATACTATGATCAAACCTGCAGGATGAATTTCAAATTTTATAAGTAATTACTGGATTAGGGTTCACACCCAATGATACCACCCCGTATCCACCCCAAGCAGTCATAATATGCATACCACGTATCATCAATTCAGATAATGTACAATGTAGAGAGAAAAAGAGTGGAAAAAAATTCATCTTTTATCACTTAAAGAATAGTCGTCCTTCGTCTTAGGAATGTTTGCAAGTACTGAAAATAAACACTAATTAATATATATTGCTGAAAATAAGTTGAGATCAGTGTTTTATAACTTTTATTTTTGAACTGCTTAGATTAAATTAATTTTAAAAGTTATAGTGATTTATTACCGACTTCTGCAACTTATTGATAAAATTATAAATATTAAGTTATTTTCTAAAACACCCGAACTTTATTTTTTTATACACTTTTTAACTTTTGTTTTCAAACACTCTATACTCCCAACTTTTACTGTTATTTAACTAATAATTTTCTCTATACTTAGGCAATGTTTGAAAAAACTTTTACTTTTGGAGAAGTGATTTTTATAGAAAAAGTTGAAAGTTAGTGTTTGTAAAAAAGTGAAAATCAGATAAAAGCTAAACGGAATAGTCTTTGGGAAAAATCACTTCTAAAAGTAAACTTAATTGATCAAAAATCATTTTGTCCCTATGTGTTAAAAATATACTATTTTTTTTGCTTATTATTTTACTTGTTATTTGTCGATGACAATTATTTTTCTGCAAAAATAATAAATTCTATTTCGATTTGTATATTTCATATTTATTTTTAAAGTATTATAAAAAATGTGTTTAATCAAATAATAATATGTGAATGGAATAATATAATTAGATTATATAGCAAATAAAATATAAAAATTTTAAAATATTAAATATCTGAAAGTGTAAATTTGATTATTGTCAAATTTCTATTTAAAAACTCCAACTTCAACTTTAAATATGCAATTTTAAAAATAAATTTAAAATAATGGAGCTGAATTAAAATTATTATAATAAGGGTAAAGTAGTCAAAATAAAGTTGGATTTACTTACAAAAAAATCAAAATAGCTAGAAGCACCGTGGCTTTTAGTTTAAAAGCGTTTTTCTTAGCCATTTCAAAAGTAGAAGCTGACATTCCAAATACTTTAAAAATACTTTTTGGGAGCCAGAAGCTAAAAAGCACTTTTCTAAAGTACTTACAAATACTCCCTTACCCATTATAAAAATAGAAGCTATCGCAAACACCCTTTAGTCATTAAAAAATATTAGAATTTTAAATTTTCGATGTAAGAAGTAATCCCTCAATATTAATGCCAAAAATATTGATTTATTTAACTAATTAATAAGATAATAGAAAAAAAGGGTAAAGGAAGAAATGTGAGTGAAGTGTATAATTCAGAAAGTCAAAGGGGTATTTTGCAATTTTCGTTTCTTATTTTAGTTTTATACTAAAATCTTCAGCCAAACACGAGCACAGGAGTGAGTGCACAGCACCACAAAAAGATTGTACCAAACACGTTATTTTCTGTCCAGAAAACAGAAATTTAAACAATAATAATAGCGATTTTAAGGGGAAAAAGAAAGAAAAGAAAAATAGCAATCACATGCCTGAGCCTGACTGAATGAATATTCACAGCTAACTCTAATTCATAATTGCTGCCTAAAAGAGAATTCTCTCACTCAATTCCTTTGCTTTCACAGTTAATCACACACCAGTTGGCTGTAACTTCACCAGAATTGTAAAGGGTTTGGAGGGATGGCGTCGCTTTCCTGCATCGCCTCCATTTCCGCAGCTTCTTTGCAATCCAGGAGAGCCCTCTTCTCCTCCTTTTGTAGGAACCCGCATTTGCTTAGATTCTCTCACCCTCGGTTCGTTTCCTTGTCCTTTTTCCGCTTTTTTGTTTCCGTTTTCCCGTCTGAATTTGTTTTCCAATTTAATGTGTTGTGTGAGGAGGATGATAGTGAACTAGAGGTGGGATTAAGGGAGAATGTTTCGGATTTCTATTTGTATATTGAGTTTGTGTTTGGTTGTTGTTGCTCTAATTTGGAAAAATTGCAGAAGGTGAAGGTAATGGAGTTTTATCAGTTGCTATGTTTCTTTGTTCACCTAACTTTGGTGTTTGCCTACGATTCTTGCCGATAAATGGAATTTGGAAGAGTAGGTAGCTCTTTTTAAGTTGAAGTATGCTGTTAGATTAATAATTAACTGTTTTTGTTAGTATTCTTGAAAAACAAATAATTTCTTTGGAGTAGTTCTTGTTTGTTACCTTAAATGAGTATGATTATGCCTTTCCGGGGACTTATTTGGTTGGCACTATCACAGCTCAAAATTTGAACTTCATTTGCTTGAACTTCAAGAGTTAAGTTGTTGATTAATTTGCTAGGTCAGTGTAGATATTACTGAGAACAAAACCAAATTAGAATGGTTTGTACTTGCACCATTCTTGGGATGGCAGAATATTTGATTTTTATTAGATTGATATGGGTGAGTTCTTCTACTATTGTTTTCTCACACATCTATCGGACCTATATATATGGCAGTGATGTTGTCACTATAATGATAAGAAAGAATAGTATAGCTTACCCTTTTGGGCATTTCTCCAAAGATGTAGGACAAATGGTCAGACCATGTAATTCTTTGTTTCTTCATGGCATGATGTTGATTTGTTGCATATCATTTCTTAGTTTTTATTACCCTTTAACTATAGTTCCCATGGCTTTTTCCATATTATAATCATCATGTGTCATCCTCTGTCAAGTTCCTCTGGCTGTGGATCTTTTACTATCAAAATGTATCTAAGATTTTATTGAACTCCTTCCAATTATATCAAGTTGAAAATGAACCTGCCACTAATCCCTTGTTTCTTTTTCCATGGCATGAGGATTTGTCTGTACATCTACCATGTATTTACTGTCTGGCTACTTTTCTGTTGATTTTTTGGCTGCTGGTTTCTGCTCAATGGAATCTGCAAATATCTTAATTATTTCTTAAACTTCCACTTCTTGTAGATCATGCAGGGTTGATGTCAAGTGTAGCTATGCTGACTCTAGCATTGAGAGTTCTAACGTTGGTACGATAGATGTTGTGGCTGATGTTAAGACGGAGCGAGTATTATCTTGTGATCAATCTCACTGTTATACTTCAGATTAGAACTGCAGCTCTCATAACTTTGTAAAGTAACTGTCCCTTACCTGTTTCATTATCAGATTGTAGTATTAGGAGGCAGCGGTTTTGTGGGTTCTGCAATATGCAAGGCTGCAGTATCCAAGGGTATAGAAGTCATTAGTCTTAGCAGGTGCAACAATGTCTCACCAAGAAGCTTTAAATAATTTCTCTTGTATTATGAAAGTAAAGTCAATTGTTTAGTTCCCATGCCATATTATTGTTGATTATATGGATTTGCATCTTTCTCTGTGATGACATCCATTGGCATATTCTGAATTTTATATTTCAACAGGTCCGGCCGGCCTTCTTACTCAGACTCATGGGTAGATCAGGTCACTTGGCTGACAGGCAGGTTCTTGTTTCACTTTGTATCATAAGTATTTATAGTGCATGTTAATCATTCAAAAGTACAAGACAGGTATATAACAACTCTAGATCTTACTGAAGTTCCCAAGAAATTAGTCATATGTAACTACTAATTAGGTTTTGGTGAGAGGTCTTCTTGTTATGAAGTTGTGGCAATTCATCCTATTATTTTGAGGAGCTAAATTATGACTAGAAAAGTTGTTCAACCATTAGACAATGGCTAGTTTCTCAATATCCATCTTAACTTGAATCGTTGATATCTTAAAAAGTAGAAACACTTCATAGTATTTTAAGTTTTGTTTATAAATTTCAGATAATACACTCAGAAATGATGACTGATTTTCAATTTAACATTTCTTTCTGTATGGTTTCGATTCATATTTTGTAGTTGTTGGTCTTACATACATACATGAGTCACATGATAGAGTAAGACATCTGATGCCTAGACTTCCCAATATAGCCATTGTTTTTAAAGTATTAAGCTCAAGTCAAGGTGCACATTGGGTGGGGCTGGCCTAGGACCGGCACGAACCAGTGTGGAAAAGCCCGGACTATTACTAGCCCAATACTATTCATGGTCGATCCTGTGGTGGTCCTAAGCTTTTAATTAGGCCCCAATTGGGTCCATTTTTAAATACAAGCAGATCAAGCCCGGCACACGGACCAGCCCAGTTGAGGCCCGGTCTTGGTTGGGCCTATTTTGTTTTTATGTTTTATGAAATTGAGGTATCTTTAAATACTTAAGTTTATGATTGTTCCAGTCCAGGGGCGGGCCAACCCAGCTCGGTCCACTGCGCATCTTGAAGCTCAATCTATATGACATAGACAAGTTTGAGCTTATTTTCAAAACCATTTTCACATATCATGTTATTTGCACATTCCAGTTGTTCTTTGGAAGTTGAAAAGTAGAACAGAACAACTTCATTCAAATATATACATCTCATATTTGTCTTCGTCAAAGTGCTGCCAAATTTAGGAAATACTAATTTCTTTGTTAGTGAAGGAACTAGGTTTATATAACAAGGAGTATGTTCTATAATATATGACATCCTAGTTCCCCAATACTGAAAAAATGTCAATGAAATCCATTGGTTAACAGTCGAGCATTTAGCTTTAGCATACATACTAAATCTTGGAAAAGCTTCTGTGGCTGTGCGTGTTGAGATGGTTGTGTATTAGATTGTGCTGAAAAAGTATGGCCACCTTAAATTTTATCTAGACTATACGTGAAATACAGGAAACTTCAAAGTCATAGTGTACAAATCCAGAATTAAAATTTTAGCATGTGAATCAATTAATACTTAGCTCGGGCTTGGTTGATTACAGGAGAGCATGTGTTCTCTGCAAAAATTTATAACTGTACAGAATTTTGCTGTCACGGAGGACAAGAAAAACCTCAAGCAAGTGAACAAATTGAATTATTAAACCCAAAATTAGTTTTAGTCGATCTAAAATAGACAAATATGGCCCTCGCTAACGCCCTTTACTCTAAGAACTCCAAGTATTGGTCTTGTGTCGGTGGACTTCAACTAATATCCAACTACACTATAATTTTCCATGAAGCCAGATTAACTAATGTTGGTTAATGTTGGACATGTCATGCACAACTAGTAGTTTCAGTACAATGAACTCCTAGATCTCCTCATAAGTATGGTGAAGTAATATTACATTAGAGCTGCTTCGTAAGAGTAACTACCATTGCTATAATATATGTTAACATCAATATTTTTGAGTTTTAGCTTTGAAAACACTTGATTGTTTTAGAAGAATTTCCAAGTTTGCTGGTTATTTATTGGTTAGCTTAAGTTAATATGTAACAGTTTTAATTCATATATAATATCTTGTATTTTAATTAATCAATAAAATTAATGAGAAAGAGGAATCTATAAGCCTATTTACAAGTTTGAATACTCAAAACACTCATTTCATATATCTTTGAAGAGTGAATATTTGGTTTGGGTAAAAACCAAACAAACAATAATAATAAATACTGTGACAACAACAACAGTAGTAATGGTCTGAGCAGAATTCTGATCCAATTTGCACCAGGGATTCTCTGCTACAAATATACCTCCTTTGCCTTTTCTTTGTCTCCTTTTTCTTGAAAAAATTAATAATGATAGTGGAAACCTGTTACCACTTCCCTTGACATGCGCTCTGGATAAACCATTAGGTCATGACCAACAGCCTAAAAAGCTTCCTTATAACCTTCCATCTAAATTGTCAAAGTGATCATTGAATCATGTAGGAGATGTTTTTTATGCAAACTGGGACGAGGTGCTCGCTGGTGCTACAGCAGTTGTTTCCACACTAGGAGGATTTGGTAGTGAGGAACAGATGCAAAGGATCAATGGCGAGGCTAATGTGGTGGCTGTAAATGCTGCTAAAGATTTTGGTGAGTTTGTTCATTCTCTGTCCTGTTATTTTCGGATGGTAACTCACAGGGGTTCATATAATGTTCTGCAGTTATCAACTGATTTTTGGTTCTTATAAGAAAGCATCACATTTTTGGTTCATTTAGTGAGTATTTATATATTGATTCAGCTGTTCATATATTTTATCCCCAGATAAACTGTGTTACTTTCTTGTCTGCTATGTGGGTTGGGTTTGAATCCTCTCGAATGTTGTTTCACATGCAAAACTAAGTTGTAACAGAGCAGTTATTGCAGTACTGATTTCCAGAATTGTTTCCCCTTTTCTTTAGTTTTCTTGCTTCTGATAGTCGGGCCATGCACTAGTTTCCTTTGATTTTTCCAGTTGAGGCTTATGGATAAAGTTGAATTGAAAAAGTGTTATCTTTAGTTAGCTACATCATGATGGTTTAACTTATCACCGATTTACCCTTTTTGGATGGTTTTATTAATAGAATTTTCAACTTCATAATCTATGTTACAATAGTTATCTGTGTCTGTGCTCTACAGGTATTCCCAAGTTCATATTGATCTCAGTTCATGATTATAATCTTCCATCTTTTCTACTCTCAACGGGTTACTTCACTGGGAAAAGGAAAGCTGAATCGGAGCTTCTATCCAAATATCCAACATCAGGTTCTTGAAAGTTACCTTTATTCTTTCCCACCGATTTTGCATGGATTGATAGAAAGAGTGCAACTTGCAAGTAACAGAAGTCGTGGGATAGTTAATTCTTTCATCTTGTTTATCAAATATTTGCAAGTTCACTGTAGCCATATTTCTTTCTCCCCGGCCCACATAAGATCTAATTTTTTCGATTTAGACCTTCAGTTTCTTCTCTCGATACCATCTTTCTGATACAAAATTGATGGTCCTACGGTTCAACCTCAACAGGTGTTGTCTTCAGGCCTGGATTCATATACGGGAAGAGGAAGGTTGATGGATTTGAGATCCCTCTGGACCTGATAGGGGAACCAATAGAGAAGTTTCTGAATGCTGTGGAGAACTTCACCAAACCTTTGAACTCTCTGCCTGCCTCTGATTTACTTTTGGCCCCTCCAGTCAGTGTAGACGATCTTGCATTTGCCGTGGTGCACGCTGTTGTTGACGATGATTTCTTTGGCATCTTCACAATTGAGCAAATCAAGGAGGCCGCTGCATCAGTAAAGGTGTAAAAATTTGTAAGGCTTATGAATCCACCATTGTTGGAAGTGCCTACTGATACAACTTTACTATGAACTCAACTTATATGTCAACCTTAGACTCTCTTGATTACTAGAAAGAATTACACCCATTGGCAAGTTTACTGAAGAATCAACACTATGAGTATTCTTGTTGTCTTGTTAATGGTTGTAAGTATTCCTTTTTTTATTGTAGCTAATTTCAAAATGCAATTTATGCCAAACTCTTTTATTTATTGTTGAAGAGAACCTTGATGCCTCAATTTTTTGGTCTTTCATATCCTTCTAAATATTTCACCAAATTTTTCTCTCTCTCTCATCAACTTCAACCTTCCTAAGTTCCTATTTTTGAAAAGGTCAAAGCCAGACACCCCCAATGTTTGAGGTGTTTTGTATTTTGTCCCTCAATCATCTTTTTTCACATCCGACAACCCAATCTTTGATTTTTACAGCATATTGCTCCTTTTTCACTTTTCGGAGAATAAAATGGAAATATTCAGGGAGATGAAGACACATGCTTTAGGTAGACATAGGGTGAGGTAAAAATAATTTCATGCCCTACTTTAAAGGAAAAATAAGAAAAAGATTTAAAAATAATGTCATCTTCTTCCTTCACCATTGTTGATGACCTTCATTCGCCATTGTAGCCCCCTTCAACCGTTGCACAACCATCTTCGTCCAGTTCTTTCACCTCCCAAGGCAGCTTCTGCCCACCTCCTTCACCCTCCCCTTTTCTCACGAGGCACCTTCCGCAACGCGCACCATGTGGCTAGTAGCCCGCTGACTACTTTCGCTAATCCCAACACACTCCCGCTTGGCACTAATGCAATGCGCCAACAGGAACCGCAAGAAAGGGAGGAACAATCCCACAACAACAAATTGCACACGCGATTTCAGAAAGGAACTTTTATTAATGCTGAAAAATGCATATACAGTAAACAACGATGCTAGAGCAAGGGGATCGCCTTGAGGGGGACTCTAGCACGTCACTAGACCAGGCTTCTTGTACTCAACGATGCTAGAGCAAGGGGATCGCCTTGAGGGGGACTCTAGCACGTCACTAGACCAGGCTTCTTGTACTCATTCCCCCCTATAATAGGCTTAAAAAAATAAATTTTAGTGAACACATAGATACTAAAAAGGTTGAAAAATTCACCTCATGAGGCCTAACGTCCCCTGACCAATTTAAGCAAAACAAAACAACGTAATAAAGTAAAATACAGACCAACGCCTAAAACTCTAAGGTTGCGGTAGTCCAGCGTCTGTCGGCGAAGGTTGATTGGCCGGCCATGTAGAATGGTTGAATGGCCGAAGTGTGCGTCAAGGGTGCCCGAGTGCGTGGGAAGCCCGTGACACCCTCCCCCATTTGAGATGGCGACGCCCTCGGCGCATGGGAAGCATGGTAAGCTTCAACAAGTGGTATAAACGCCTTAAGTTTCGTCATCCGCTCCCAAGTGTTCTCCTCGCTGCTGCATCCTCTCTATTTTACCAAGTACTCCGTGTGATCTCGCTTTGCGATACTCGTAACTCGATGATTCAGGATCGCTTCAGCCACCTTCTCCTTAGTCTTCGTCAATTCAAGCTGCGGGCGGCTAGGTTGATTGCTGGTATCGTCTTCCTTGTCTGCTGAGTATTTCTTCAATTGGCTTACATGGAAGACGTTGTGGGTTTTCCGCCAAGAAGGCAACTCGATCTTGTAGGCCACCATTCCAATACGCTTGATGATAGGTAAAAGGCCAATATACTTCTGCATCAACCAAGGATCTCTTCCCCTAGCTGACTTTGCTAATCTCGGGCCAGGAACCTTCACCATCACAAGGTCTCCCGCGTTGAACTCGAGGAAGCGGCGATTCTGATCTGCATACTTCTTCATCCGATTCTGAGCTTTCTCTAGGAAACTCCTTGTTATATCAACATTCTGCTTCCATTCCTGAGAGAAACTCCGAGCAAGAGGGGATCTCACACTTTGTGGGGTGTCAAGAGTGTGAGGGAGGAGCTGATGTTGCCCAGTGACGATTTCAAAAGCGCTCTTGTTGGTGGAAGAGCTCTTTTGAGCATTGAAACACAGCTGCGCGACATCTAAGAGCTTCACCCAATCTTTTTACATACCTCGCACAAAGTGCTGAAGGTAGTCCTCCAACATCGAATTAAAGCGTTCTGTCTGACCATCGGACTGTGGATGATAGCTCAAGCTCATACAAAGTTTGGACTCGAGGATCTTGAATAGCTCGGTCCAGAAGGCGCCAGTGAAACGGGAGTCTCGGTGGCTGACGACGTCCTTCGGCAGACCTCAATACTTGACAATGTCTTGAAGAAGAGATGAGCTGTCACTTCCGCCGTAACGTGTTGTGGGGCTGCAATGAAAGTAGCATATTTGGACAGTCGGTCCACCACGACGATGATAGTGCTAAGGTCTCCCACCTTAGGCAGCAGAAACATAATCCATAGAAACGCTTTCCCATGGTCTCTTTGGGATGGAAAGTGGTTGCAGCAAACCAACTTTCTTCTGATTATCTGCCTTGTCCTGCTGACAATCAAATAGGTGCGGACATAAGTCTCGACATCGTCCCGCATCTGTGGCCAATAGTAGGCCCTCTGCACCAAAGCATACGTGCGCTCCTCTCCTTGATGTCCCGCCCAAAGGGTGTCGTGGCATTCCGAAACAAGTAATTTCCGTAGGTCCCCACCTTTCGGCACATATAGGCGGTTTCCCTTGGTCATCAATAATCTATCTTCACTCCAAAACTGTCGAGCCTTGGCCTACTCTACAAGCCGAATCAGACCTTGCGCTGCGGGATCTCTCGGTAGCAACTCCTCTCGCACGGAGGTAGCCATCGCGCTAGAGGAGAGCGCTGCTGTCGAATCCAAACTCGCCAAATCCGCCCTGCGGCTCAGAGGTCTGCCGCATGATTGCTGGAGCCGACACGATACTCCAGCACAAAGTGAAACTTTGACAACAACTCCTGCCAACGTGCTTGCCTACTGGTCAGCTTCAGCCGCGACATGAAATGACTCACTGCAGTGTTATCCGTCCTAACCACGAAGGGAGAGCTCAACAAATAATATCGCCATAGTCGAAGGCAATGAACTACGGCTAGCAACTCCTTCTTATGCACCGAGTATAGCCGCTCAACATCCTTGAGTTTCCTGCTCTCAAAGGCAACTGGGTGGCTGTCTTGCATTGGACTCCTCCTAAGGCAAGGTCTGAAGCGTCTGTCTCCACCATGAATGGTCTTGACATATCTGGTAAGGCCAACATAGGATCTGTCACCATTGCTTCCTTCAAATTTTCAAAGGTGACCTGGCATTGGGGCGTCAAATTCCAAGTCTCCGTCTTCTTCAGTAAATCCGTCAAGGGCCGTGCTATCTCGGAGTAGCCCTTCACAAAGCGCCGACAATAATTGGCGAAGCCAAGAAATGAGCTCTAGTCATGAACATCGCTCAGTGGTCTCCACTCCTCAATAGCCTGTACTTTCTTGGGGTCCATCCGAATGCGTCCTCTCTCCACAATGTGCCTCAAGAAACTGATGGTCTCCCAAGCAAATGAGCACTTCGACACCTTCGCATACAGCTCGTGCTCGTGGAGTCTTGTCAAAACCTGCCACAAATGGTCTATGTGCTCAGCCAAGGTTCCGTTGTAGACCACAATGACGTTCAAGTACACCACCACAAACTCGTCAAGAAAACCATGGAGTACCTGGTTCATCAGGGTGCTGAAGGTTGCGAGAGCATTAGTTAGGCCGAAAGGCATGACAAGAAATTCGAAAGCTCCGTACCTCGTGACAACTATCGTCTTTGCCTCATCGCCCTCCTTGATTCGGACCTGCCAATAGCCTGATCTCAAGTCTATCTTCGTAAAGTAGTTCGCCCATCTCAAACGGTCGAAGAAGTCTGCCACCAATGGTATCGGGTACTTGTTCTTCACAATGATCTTATTCAGTACCCGATAGTCAGAACACATGCGTAGGGAGCCGTCGGCCTTCTTCTAAAATAGGATTGGCACTCCATACAGCGACTTAGCGGGTTTGATGATTCCGATCTCCAGCATATCCTTCAACTGCTTCCTAAGCTCCACTAGCTCAGGTTGCGACATCCTGTACGGTGCTCTGGCGGGAGGCTTCGTGCCTGGCACCAACTCAATCTCGTGATCCACTGCCCTCTTCTGCGGTAGCTTCCAAGGCAACTCATCTGGCATCACGTCCTCAAACTCTCTCAGCAACTTCTTTATCTCGCCAGGGATGGACCCCTAACGCCTCCTCTATCTCCTCAAAGTGAAGAGTGCTCAAGTAGGATGGTTCATTCCACTTGCGACCCTTCTCAAACTGCATGGCCGTCAGATTCTTCTCTCATGTACTCCCGGCCAAGGTAGGGATGATACACGGTTTTGCTCCCATCATCATCAGTGAATCAACATGTGGTAAGATCGCTGTGCGTGTATCTCTAAAAAATTCAAGCCCGATGATAAGCTTGAAGTCGTCCATCACCACGACAGAAAGATTGGTCTTGCCCTCATAAGCACCAACCGTAATCAGCATAGATTTAGCTACACCAGCAATGGGTTGTGCAGCCGAGTTAATCGCCTTCACTCGCCAACTCCTTTCTCCAGCACGAGCCCGAGTCTCGCCACTTCGGCGCTCGCCAGGTAGTTGTGAGAGGCTCTAGTATCAATCATGGCACGGATGAGCTTGCCATGGATCTTCACATCAACGAACATCAACCCTTTCTTCCTAGGATTCCGGGGCTGAACTTCTTCTTCTGGCTGCTTCACAGTAAGAGTCGGAACAGTCTTTCTCGCAAGGGGTGGCACAACCTTCTTCGCCGCTAATGTGGACAACGTACTACACTATTGGGAAACGACGCCCAAGTTGTCCTCATCCTCCTCCTAGTCATTCCCACCACTCACAGGTGCTTGTGGCTCCACACTCTTCCCAGGCGATGCCTTGTCAGTAAAGGTTGCCAACACATTCAACAATTGTTTCTTCGGACAGTCTCAAAATCTATGTGGACCATCGCATAGGAAGCACCCACTACTCTGCAGCGCTCCCTACCTGTTTTCTTGGGGCTTGCTCCTGCTTGAACTGCCCTGTGAGTTACTCTGAGCGTGGGGCTTCTGCTCTCCCCCACCTTTGTTGGAATTACTGCTGAATGATCTCGCCCCACCCGACTTACTCTGTGCGGGGCCAGACATCGTCTGCCTATCCCTCCGAGTCTCTGGGTTGAATCTGCCAAGCGTTTGGCCGCTGTCATGGCCGAACTCAAATCGGTCACCCGTTGGCGCTGCAACTCAATTCTCGCCCACGGTTTTAAACCTTCCATGAAAATGAACAGCTTATCCTTCTCCGACATGTCTCTGATATTCAGCATCAGTGCCGAGAAAGCTTTCACATACTCTCGCATGGAACCTGTATGCTCCAGTTTCCGCAATGCTCGCCTAACATTATACTCAACGTTCTTCGGGAAAAGCTGCTCTCGGATCGCTTTACGAAGAAGGGCCTAGGTATCAAGCTGCACTTGATTGGACTGTATCTCCGCATAATTGGTACGCCACCACAACTTGGCATCACCAGTCAGGTACATGGTCGCAATCGACACTTTCCTTGTCTGGTCCTGCACATCTGCCGCAAAGAAGTACTGTTCCATGTCAAAAAGGAAGTTCTCGACGTCCTTCGCATCTCGAGCACCGCTATAGGCCTTTAGTTCGGGAATCCGAAGCCTAGCACTGAGGTCGTGAGCAACAACAGGGGCGTTACTCACTGCACGCTAGAGCAAACTAATCTGAATAGACATCTGCTCCATGTCACGCCGCATATCGGCAAAGCCATCGCCTCCAAAGGCACCGGCCATCTCTTGAATCACCTGCCGACACTCGTCCAACTCTGAATTCAGCACCGTGATCTCAGATTCCAGGGAAGAGACCTTCTCCTCCAAATTCATCACCAATTCAGTCAATCGGGAGTGTCCATCCTTCGGGTACTCAGCTCGCTCGCTGGGCGATGCTGCGTGTGCTGGCTCTCCGCTTCTTGCCCCGACACCTTCGCAGCAGGATTTGCTTGTGTCACCGCAACCCGCCTCGGCCCCATCGCGACACGAGGCTCTGATACCACTTCTCACGAGGCGCCTTCCGCAACGCGCACCGTGTGGCTAGTAGTCCGTTGACTACTTCCGCCAATCGCAACACACTCCCGCTCGGCACTAACGCAACGCGACGACAGGAACTGCAAGAAAGGGAGGAACAATCACACAACAGCAAATTGCATATGCGATTTCACAAAGAGCTTTTATTAATGCTGAAAAATGCGTATATAGTAAATAACGATGCTAGAGCAAGGGGATCGCTTTAAGAGGGACTCTAACACGTCACTAGACCAGGCTTCTTGTACTCATTCCACCCTATAATAGGCTTAAAGAAATAAATCCTAGTGAACACAGTAGATTCTAAAAAGGTTGAAACACACACCTCAGGAGGCCTAATGTCCTCTGGAGCAATCTAAGCAAAACAAAACAACGTAATAAAGTAAAATACAGACCGACACCTAAGACTTTAAGGTTGCGGTAGTCCAGCGTCTGTCGGCGAAGGTTGATTGGTCGGCCATGTAGAACGGTTGAGTGGCCGAAGTGTGCATCAAGGGTGCCGAGTGCGCGGGCAGCCCGTGACACCCCTTCGCCCAGCTACCCCAACACCTGTATTCCCCAAGATCGTCGTCGCCCTCTACAACTATTGCAGAACCACCTTCGCCCCCAAAAAAACTTTTGTTCACCTCTTTAACCCCTCATAGCTTTGTTCCTCAAGACCACCATCACTTCCTTCGCCCTCTATAGTCGTCGCTGACCCCTCCGCTCCCCAAGGTCGCGTCCACCACCTTTCCCCCCAACAGTCGCTGCCTACCACCTTTGTCCCCTCTCTGGTCGCCAATCACTACCTTCGACCCCCTTCCCCAAGATCGCAGCCACATTTACAGAAAAATAGGGTGAAAATCGGTGTGTGAAATCTACCCACACAATTTTTTATTTTTCTATTTTTTTCTTAAATTATGGTGTGAAATTACAATTTTTCCCAATACTAAATCGCTTTTGGATGTTTATTTTTCAAAAAGTTAAAAAAAAAACTACAAAGTGCTACAAAAATCAAAAGTTGGGCGGTTAAGTATAAAAAAAATGGTTGGAGGCAAAATGCAAAACACCTCAAACGTTGGTAGTCTGTATTTAACCCGTTTTGAAATTGTTTCACCAACTTTTTATTTTTCTCCCATTTTAACTTTTGTATTATTTTTTGTTTCTCAATTCTCTCAATAACTTTTTCTATATATATTTTTATTTAAATACTTAAAAATATTATTTAATTTTTAATTAATTGTAAACACTACTTCTCTTATTATTATTGAAGATCACCATTTTGGTGTCTCATTTTTTGATTTATTTTTACCTTTTAAATACTTCACTAATTTTTTAGTTTTTTTTATCTTTTTCTAACTTCTTTTCTCTCAATCATCTTTTCCTATTCTCAAAATATCTCTCAACTTTCAGATTCGGTGTTCTTCCTTTTTTCAATAATTTCCATATCTATAGACTCTGCCATCCTATCTTTAAAATTCTCAAAGTAGCCACAATCTCTATGGAGTTCAGTTTATATTGAGCTATTAATTTCAAACCAACTTGTTCTATAAATAATGTGGACACAACTTGTGGATCGTTCGCATCCTGTCTAAATATCCTCATGGTTCTTCTCTATTGCCATATGTGGTTAGCATGGCCGGATTAGCCGCATTAATTAGATGTCTACCTCCCCATTTTCTTGCAGCCCACTATACTCCTCGTGTCCAATCTATCATTGGCCGTCTCCACCAAATCTCCCTCCGAATCATAGTATTACAAGCTACTGCAAAGAGACATTGGAAAAACTATTAGTACATAAAATACAATAAGCGCCAAATTGTTGAAGCCATGGTTTATGCAACTTAGGCAGTCGTCCTTGAATAGCCATTCACAAAATGAATGAGTTCCTCGGAATGAGGTCCATGAAGCAGCACGCTCCAAAACATTGATTGACGCCGCAACAGACCTTGTCTTCACTACAATGATTGTGTTCCTCGGAATTCTGAGAGGTCTATAGAAGTAGTGAATTGCCCTGACGAGCTTCGCCAACAAACCTTGTCTTTACTACAATGAATAGATAGCAACACATCTTGAATCTCCAACTTCATCTCCGATAGCGAAGCACGCCCATCTCCAACTCCCGTTCTCAATGAAATCCGCCAATGTAGCATCTTCTTCCAAGCGAGAAACAAGAGGACCGCATGGTATCGTTGCAACAACACCCCAAAAGTATGCCACGACTCCTTCCATAATTTTATGTGAGCCCTGTATCCGGACTTGGTTCAATCAAATCTCAACCAATTAAATAAAAAATGCAATTGTTGGGTTTTCACCTTATCGTAATCAGCCCAAAAAGTACAACCAAATTCAACTATAACAATAATAAGAGTTATAACAACAGTAATATTAAAAAATAAAGCGAAAACATAAAAAATCGGAACATTATCAAAGAGACTCAAGGGGACGAAGCACACATCCTCATCGCCGACAACCCACCACCGATTGCACCGAGAAAACACGGCCACCAAGGCACAGACCCACTTCTCAGAAACCCACCAGTGTTATCTTTTCTTATTATCTTTTCTTATTCTCTTCTTTTCAAGCAATATTAATAGAAAAGAAGAATTGAAGATGAGAGAGAGGTAGAAGGTGATTTGCAAGAAACTGAGGGAGAAGAGTTGAGAAACCAGAAGACATGAGAGAGAGGAAAGAGAGATCGACTGACTTGATAAATGAGGAGGAAGGAGAAATAAACTTTAGGGCTAGGGCCTTTAAAATGGGACCGGGTCGGGTCATGGGTTGTGGGCTAGGTCGGGGCTTGAGCCATCAGGTGGTGGGTTGGGCCTACCAATACAAATTGGTCTTGGGCCAAAATCTAACAAATTCTCCCTTGGACTAGGACCCAAAATGGAACCTAGTCCAAGAACTGATCTGGCAATCATCATCGCCATTTATACCTGCAAAACAAAGATGTTAGTAACAATATTCGATTTATGGTATTTCAAGTACAAAGCATAGCACACAACATAATTAACTTTTGTACACAACAATTAGCACTAAAACCTTTTTGCACAACAAACACCTTTAATATTTGCACACAGGAAATAACACTAAGTTAATAATAACCAAGTTATAGCCCATTGTCGCCGAGGCACATTCACAAAGACTCAACCTGCCACCAAGGCTCAACAAGCCACACAGGCTCACAACCACTAAGGAGCACTTATTATACACTAAGTATAAACTTGCACACAACATCCACAAAAGAACATCCTTAATGCACTAAGCATTAATATTGCACACAACAGAATGCACATAGCGATCGTTTGCACAAAGCCAAAAATATTCTTTAATAATAATGCACTTAGCATAAAATTGGACATAGTATTCACAAAGCGAGAAAACCAAGGATTCCTAGGCCAAATCTCGACCAGATACTCGTGACCTCAAGGGTCCGGCCAGGTGAGGGATTAGCACGGAATTAAGCCTCAGTTTTAACAATATTTTAACAGTATAACAATATTTCAACAGATACACTTAGTGGAATAATGTTGCAACATATTTTGCACTAAGCAAAATAATTTCACAAAATAACAATATTATCAACAATACTCTCCAATAGTTAACTAATTTCTCAAGAAAATATTACAATAGGAATTTTTCATTGAGCAAAATTATTAGCAGATTTTTGCACTAAGCAAAAAAATAATTTCAGAAATATTTCTCACAATTTTCAGAGAATAATATCCCAAAAAATATTTCGCACAAAGCAGAGATAATAATCTAAAAATTTTCGCACCAAGCAAAAACAATACTCGAGTTAAACTTTAACAGAGATATCGTCAGAGCAATGTGGCAGTTTTTAGAGAAATATTTACAGAAAAAATTACTAAAAGTAATGGAAAAATTGCAATAAAAGAGCGAGAGTTAGAGGTTTGCTACCACGTCAGAGCTGGAAATAGAAACCACGGCTCTGATACCACTGTTGGGTTTTCACCTTATCGTGACGCGCTCAAAAAATACAACCAAATTCAACCATAATAATAATCATAGTTATAACAACAGTAATATTAAAAAATAAAGTGGAAACATAAAAAGCATAATCAAAGAGGCTTAGGAGCCAAGATCAGGGGGATGAAGCACACAGCTTCATCGCCGACAACCCACCAGCGATTGCACCAAGAAACCACAGCCACCATGGCACAGACCCACTTCTCAGAAACGCACCACTGTTATTATCTCTTTTTTTCCTCAATTGCTCATCGCCCTTTTTCTTCCGATTCGTATCTATCTTTTTTTCTTCTTCTTTTCGAGCAATATAAATAGAGAAGAAGAATTGAAGATGAGAGAAAGGTAGACGGCGATTTGCAAGAAACGAAGGGAGAAGAGATGAGAAATGAGGAGACATGAGAGAGAGAAAAGAGAGATGGACTCACTTGATAAAATGAGGGGAAAGGGGAAATAAACTTTGGGGCTAGGGCTTTTAAAATGGGAACGAGTCGGGTCATGGGTTGTGGGCTGAGTTGGGGCTTGGGCCATCAGGTGGTTGGTTGGGCCTACCTACAAAAATTGGTCCTGGGCCAAAATCAACAAATTTTTCCTTGGACCAAGACCTAAAAGAGAACCTAGTCCAAGAACTGATCTGGCAATCATCATCACCATTTATATCTGCAAAATAAAGATGTTAGTACCGGTATTCGACTTATGGTATTTCAAACACAAAGCATAGCACACAACATAATTAACTTTTGCACACAACAATTAGCACTAAGACCTTTCTGCACACAACAAGCACCTTTAACATTTTCTCACAACAAATAACACTATGTTAATAATAACCAAGCTATAGCCCATTGCAACTAAGGCATATTCACAAAGACTCAACCAGCCACACAGGCTCAACACCACAAAAGAACACTTAATATATACTAAGTATAAACTTACACACAACATCCACAAAGGAACATCTTTAATGCACTAAGCACTGATATTGCACACAACAAAATGGACATTATGATTGTTTGCACAGTGCCAAAAATATTCTTCAACAATAATGCACTTAGCGTTAAATTGCACATAGCATTCATGAAGCGAGAAAACCAAGGATTCCCAGGCCAAATCTCGACCAGATACCCGCGACCTTAAGGGTCCACCCAGGTGACGGATTAGAGGGGAATTAAGCCTCGGTTTTAACAAAATTATAACAGTACAACAATATTTCAACAGATGCACTAAGCGGAATAATATTGCAAAATATTTCGCACTAGCAAAATAATTTCATAAAAATAACAATATTGTCAACATTACTCTTCAACAGTTACCTGATTCCTCAAGGAAATATCACAATAGGAATTTTGCACTGAGCAAAATTATTAGCAGATTTTTGCACTATGTAAAAAATAATTTCAAAAATATTTCTCACAATTTTCATAGAATAATATCCAAAAAAAATATTTCACACAAAGAAGAGATAATAATGTAAAATATTTTGCACCAAACAAAGATATCGTAAGAACAATGTGGCAGTTTTAGCGAAATATTTTTAGCAAATATTTACAGAAAAAATTACCAACAGTAATGAACATTGCAATAAATGAGCGAGAGTTAGAGATTTGTTACCACGTCAAAGCCTGAAATAGAAACCACGGCTTTGATACCATTGTTAGGTTTTCACCTATCGTGATGAGCCCAAAAAATACAACCAAATTCAACATAACAATAATCAGAGTTATAACAACAGCAATATTAAAAAATAAAGCGAAAACATAAACAATCAAAACATAATAAAAAAGGCACAGGGAGCCAAGATCAGGGGATGAAGCACATAGCTTCAGCGCAGACAACCCACCACCAGTTGCACCAAGAAACAACGACCACCAAGGCACAGACCCACTTCTCATAAATCCATCACTTTTATTTTCTCTTTTTCTTCCTCAATTGCTGCAAGAAACCGATGGACAAGAGATGATAAAAGAGGAGACATGAGAGAAAAGAGAGATCGGTTGACTTGATAAAATGAGGGGGAAGGAGAAATAAACTTTGGGGTTATGACTTTTAAAATGGGATCGGGTCGGCTCATGGGTTGTGGGCTGGGTCGGGGCTTGGGCCATCAGGTGGTGGGTTGAGCCTACCAATAAAAATTGATTTTTGCCAAAATCAAACTGTAATACACTTATCATATAATTGGTGTTTTGTTCTATTATTACTAATGACGTCCCATATGTGCCTACAAGTCAAAGCCTTATTAACATCCGCCACAGGCACAATTCTAAGTCCCCCCACATCCATCGGCCTTATTAACA
This sequence comes from Sesamum indicum, assembly GCF_000512975.1. NCBI lineage: Eukaryota > Viridiplantae > Streptophyta > Magnoliopsida > Lamiales > Pedaliaceae > Sesamum > Sesamum indicum. Next base: position 6,953,557 of record NC_026146.1, on the reverse strand, counting down.
TTGGTCGTTTTTCCAATAATTTCATATATATTTTTTTATATTTCTTTTATTTATCTAATTAAGATAAAATAATATTATTTTGAATTAATTGTGCTTGCACATTTGTGTATGCCACCCATACTAGTATTAGAAATGGACTGATAACTCTGCAATTGACATGATTTTATAGCGATTTAATCTTCCTTTTTAAGCCAAAATATTTCTAATTATGTGATTTTATTGCATATTCAGCCAAAAGGGAAGATATGAGACAAAGATAGCAAAAATCAAGCTAAAGTCGGAATTAAAGGCATCAAAAAGGAAAAAAGAGATTACAAGACAATTACTGTAGGATTGACTAAGCGTGCCCACGCTCAGTGGAGTGGTCAACTCGGGTGAAGAAGGAAAATGAGTGATTTCCGCAAGAGAAAAAGGAATGAATTACTTAGATTTGGAAATGTTTCTTTAAAACATGTTATTTGTGATTTATTTACCTTTTTAGAATTAATTATGTATTTATCCCCCCTACGTATAAATTCGTAGAGACTTTTATTATAAATAAGGGGATCTCTTCATTTTGAAAGGGGGGTTGGTTGTTCGTTGATTGGTGGAATTCAATAGAATACTTTGTTTTAGCTTATTTCATCCTCTCTCGTTATTTTTAATTTATAACCGGAGTTAATGGAATTCCACTTTTTAGTGTATTCTTCCATTAACATGTCCGGCTAAATTTCTTATTTTTTGGTTAAGGTATGGTGATTGCTTGATTCGCAATATGTTGTGAGATCTAATCTGCTCTTTGCACTTGTTAAATGAATATTCATGCTATTCTCTGTGCTTTTATTACAAACATCTGATTTTTGAATAATATGGCCAGTTGTTCATTATCAAGAAGGTTTGCTTAGCTAATTGGACATTATAAATCCGTGTAATTGTTTATTTAGTCCAATGCTTAGTAGCAACGTAGCATGATTAATATGTCATAGTAATTAGTTGTGTTATGGGAATGCATGATTTAGTTTAAACGAATTATCCTCATAGGAGTTTGTTGATTAGAATTAGGCCTTTCTAATTCTTAATACTGTTAATAGATTAAATCTTGTGAACGTTCCCAGGGTTGTCTATTAATTAGGAATCTAGTCAACAGTCATACCTTGGCTGACAAGGTAAGGAAAGGTAAGGTGTTAGGTCGTACCAACACTATAACTGATTTATTCGTTTATACATGTCTTATTCTTGCATCGATGATCAACTCACAAGAATCAAGGATGATTCTAGCCATAACCGAAAAATTCCTCTCTCGTATCTTCGACATGTAATTTCAATTGTTTTCTAGTTTATTTAGTTTTTAATTATTTTCTTTTATCATCAAATCTCCCCCCATTATTTTTCTCTTCTTAAAGAAATAACTTAAATTCAGTTTCTGTGGAATTGACCCTACTCCCACTTTCACAAGTGTTGTAGAAATTATTTTTTGTGGTCTCGACACCCATCATGGGCAAATACCCATTCAAACGGCCTAGTGTTCTATTACACAAGTAGGTAAAATTACACTTTTGGTCGGGTACTTTTAGATCATTAGTACTTTTGGTCATGTAATTTATGTTATTCACATGTTTAGTCATTTTTTTTATGATTTTGGTCATGAGCATCTTACATTTGGTCCTTTTTTAGCAAATTTAGTCCTGTATTGACAATTTTGATCCTAACGACTCATAGCTACAAGACCAAAAATGAGATCCATTTCTGTGTGAAGGGGACCAAAATTATTAACAAAGGACTAAACTTGTCAAAAAGGACCAAATGTGATATGTTCAAAACTAAATTCGTAAAAAACAGACTAAATGTATAAATAAAATAAGTTATAGGACCAAAAATACTAACGACCTAATATTACAGGATTAAAAATATAATTTACCACACAAGTATCATATGATGGTGTGTTAACAATGTGTCCATTTTAAAAATTAAATTAGTTTGTATTAAAAATGGGCCAACATACAATACATATATACATGTGATCGTACGATACCAAAGTGGAATGGAAGATTCTTAAGGAGTGAATAAGGCAATAAGAAACAAACAAAAAGTGTGATGGGTTAACATTCAAGAAGGCACATTTGGCACAAGATTTAACATCACACAAACTGAAAAATTAGAATAGGAAGATGAGCTCTCAATACAATTGTCATGCTTGTAATTGTTCTACTTATGTGTTGGGTTAATAAGTGACTAAATCTTAGCCGTTCATTTATAGGGGGGAGCAAAAAAGAAAGAGCCGATCAAATTATTAATCCCTAAACTTCAGAACTAATATAATTTCGTCAGTCTCTGGGGGCTTTTGTTTTACACTCTTTAGACCATATTGCCTTTGTGTTTTTTCCTCCTAGAAAGTCATGTTATTTGTTAAACAAAATTAATTTCATTTTGGGAATTTTTTAATACTAACGGTATGTGGCACATTTGATGTATGTGCACAAAAAATTTAAAATAATTGATCATTATTTATTAGTTTTTCTTGTGGTAGGAAAAATGATAATATGAAAATGATTATGTTTTGCACTTCACTCAAGAAACTAACACGAGAAAGCTTTACCATGCAGACCTAAAACTAAAAATAATAAGTTCTAAAATGAATAAAATGATCAATTTTGTTTTTGTTGGAATAAAATTGCTATCCATGTGTCTCATCTCATTCTTTGCTTAATAGTTATAATGCACGGACATTTTAAAAAAATATTCGATGTATTGTCAAATATATATTGGATATGGACACAGTCATTCGCGTATTCAAAAATATAATATAAAAAAAAAGGATAGGACATTAGACACGCCACGACAGACTTGCCCAACATCTTTTGAATCTTTTTTTACAATTATAAAAAGTTATGGGCTTTTTTTTAAAAAAAAATTAAGCTTAATAAAAAAGAAAAAGAATTAATTCTGTCTCTCAGACTCAAAGTTTTAAGATGGAATTGCAAAAGTTTGAGAGATAGTTATGATGATTTAATTTTGAATATTAGAAATATTTCATCGCATACTTTTAAAAACAAACTGATAATGTATGTTTTTGAAATCACATTTGGTCAAAAATATAAATGTAAGACATACTTATTTTATATTTTATTTTGATACTTTTCATATTGCAAATTTTAATTTTATGACAAATTAAGAATATATATAATAAAAATATATATTATGTATAATTGTATCAGTGTTGTATCGTGTTTTAATTTTTAAAAATTTTTCGTGTGGCCATCTCTGTATTGTATCGTGTATAGCTTAACTGTAAATAAATATTATTAGCTTCCAATAACAATACAATTTGAGACACCATAACTTCTACTCTAAGTTGAGACAGTACCATCAAATCACACTATTCCAAGACCCCAAGTGACATTCACCAAACAGTAATATAATAATAATTGCTAATTATATACATTATCACTATCATGGTTCTATAAACTTTTGGAAAGATGATTTAAATGTTGGGTAAATTACATCACCACCATTAAAGTTAAATCTAATTACACAAAATTTTTAAATATTTATAAAATTACAAACACCCTCTAAATTGTAATTCTAATTTACATCAACACCTTCTTAGAGACTAAAATTTACATAAACACCCCTGAGATTTACTTTGACACCCCAAGGACTACTCTTGTAATTTTACAGATACAAAGCTATTTTCGTAGTTATACACAATCTCATATAGTATCAATATAATTTACTCTAAAATGTCTCGTTTATTTCCCCAATGTAATAATGGATAAAATGTCAACATTTTCTTTTCTAAAAAAATAATTTTCTGGATGAAGTTTGGAGTTGCATCAGCAATAAAGAAAATTTTAACCAAACAATGCTCGTATCTTTAGAGTTTCATGGTTTTCCTGAAACCACATCACCAACTGAACTACAAGGACTAGCAGCAAGGTACCAACATTTCCCCTCAGACAGAGTGTATGTCAATATAACAAACACCATACCGAATACTTACAGTAGTGTGTTGATTCTCTAAAATTTTCCAAAATGATAGGACTGCAAAGACAATGTAGAATGGCAAATCAATGAGAATCGCATATTCTTATCTTGATATCATAGCCGCCGACCGAATTGTATTTCCTTGACTGAAAATACCAAGCTCTTCAATGGGTGAACACTTGTGATAGCTACTATATTAACAAATTTTTCCCCCAAGATGATGGCATGCCTGCTGATTATTGAAGGCTCAAGAGCAGTGAGAGTGCTTTCTCTTTTCGAAAGACTGCTCAGAAAGATACCTTGATCACAAAGCAAAAACAAACCATGTGGGTTTTGGTAAAGAAAGCAGATACATTAAGTGAAATTGCTGAAATGCAGAGAAATGCATTTTTTGGATGAAAAACCAGGGAATGCTTGCACGCACAAAGGATCAACAATTATCATAATCAATTTTACATTGTTCACTATCCATGTCGATTCAAGCTTATAAGTATCTCAAGTCAACAGTAATAATGATCACTCGTACAAAAGCCACTGACATCTATGTAGACCCTGGAAGCAACATCCATAGTTTTGCAGAAGGCGGTAAATAATCTTCATTGCTTATTTGTTTACGTGATTCAAGATTCTAGGAGCATTTCTCTTCCTTCCACGGATTTTATTTCTTTATTATTCATGTAGTTCTCCATGTCAACGAAAAATAGACATTTTCCCCTCTTTTTTAAATAAAAAATAATTAATTAATTACGATCTCTAAGACAAAAATAATCTAATAGGAGTGAAAAATAGGTGTTTCGCTAGCCACAATTGTGGGTCATAACAACTGTTCTTCACTTTGTTAAAGGTTAATAATCAGGTACTAGACTACAAGCTTCTCAATCCATGTGGTAATTAGATTCAGGAAGCCACTCTTTTGGGTTGTTGTCAATAGCAGCACTGATTAAAGATGCAAAAAATAGAGTTATATGTATAGACCATGGTATAATCAGACAAGAGAGTGTACTCATAGTCGAACGGGTATTACAAATGTGTTTTAAAGTACACAACTCTGACCCAATTTTTTCTACTTCACTTAAACAGTGGTTTGTCCAGCAAAGAAGCATTTTAAAATAATCTATAGAATATTGAGATTATTAATACTCACTTTCCGGTATAAAAGCCTGCACAATACCAAGCATTCAGAACCACATCAAGATCTGTAGTGGACTTGTTGCTTTCAGCAGAGTGGCCCATCTCCATTCCAAGTGGTTTGTCCTTCACTGAAATTCACCAAGGATAAAATGATTTACTCAGAGATCATAAAGTAAGCTTATTCATACTTTATCATTATTACTTAACTGAAACCAAAGCGACAATAATATTTGCAAGCTCGGAAAAGCATGTTAATTAGTGCATAAGCAGAAAATATTCCTAGTGATTTGGAAGGAGAAAATTATATGCTGAAGAACCTGAGCAGCCAGCTACACAACTAATAACAAGACAGCACAAATTTCTTCATAACAAGATTGCCGGGTCTTGAAACTGGATTTCTAACCAGTGTCACAGTGGCATAAAGCACATATAGAAAATCACTAGCATGTGAAATTCATATTATATTGTTTAGAAAGAGACTATGTAAGAAGGTGTGCAGAAGGATATACGTAAAGTACTTCTATTATTTTTTCCACTATTGACTTTCAGGGACATGTATTACTCAAATCGCACAAAGGCAGAGCATAAGCTTAGGTTTTGAGTGCTTAAATCGCTGTCAGGCTTATCATCCCAAACAGTATAGTAACTCCAATAAGCTATAAATTTCTTTGGAATGCACAAAGCAGAACAAAGCGCCCTTGTCAGGCAATATCCGCCTACGGATATATGTGTTGCTCAAATGGCAGAAATGTCGAGTATAAGCTTAATTCTGAGTCAGGCTTATGATCCCAACCCAGATGTAATTTGACAAGCTATCAACATTCTTTTGTATGCCAAGTCCATAATCCATTAAAGTTTCTGGCATGTGGAAGATGACAAAGAGAAAACATCTAAGAAAAATATGAAATGTAAAACAGAAAAGAACAGCTTTTGCATTTTGTAATTCTATCTTCAAGAAATATGCGGTCAAATGCAAGAAGACTATTGCCATACCGTAATTTTCATAAATCATACCAAGCAACTAAAAGAATACAGTAACTTGTGTTAAGAATCAAGATGTTATCTTTGATATTGATTACAAGAGACTATCGGTGGATGTAAACCAAATGGTAGAATAACATAATTCTTTTGTTTTCTTCTTTTATATTCACCTTTATCAGTATATCATAAACTTTAACATGGTACAAAAGCAAGTTGCCAGGTTTCTAATCCAGCTTTATCTTTGTTTCAATTTCTCATTCACAATGTCCATCCCCTCCATATCAATCTTCATGACACTTTACTAATAGCGTCTAATGGAGCTTATTATAGTGCAGAATGTGTCATTTTGTGATTATTTCTCCGTATCATGAATCTTCAGCCACAGACCTGAAGTGGATTCAGGAATTTCTTGAAGTACCTCAGGTTATTTCAAGTTGAAGACAACAATCAAAATCCAGTATTCAACTTGAGACGAATCTTAAGAATCAAGAAAAGATTGTTTGAAAATCATAACAGATATATCTAATAGATTATTAAGATTTTGATTTGATGGTGGAGCGATTTCATCTACTTGTGATAATTACATACGTGCAATTCACTTGTAAATGGGTTCAATTGAGAACAAAGATGTTACGGCCCTTTGGGTGTTTGTCCGTGGATGTAGGCCAAATGGCAGAACCACATAATAATTTTATTTTCTTCTTTTCTCTTCAACTTTATCAACATATCATATATTTTAACAAGAGATCTAGTTACAACATTAAGAATTTAAACTTAATACGAATCTCTGGATGGACTGCATAATGAAAAATATCATTGGAAGACATAAAGAACGAAAAGATAACTAAAGGAAATTCTTCATCTATCATTTCCAGTTTCGATGACAAGAAAAAATGACTAGCATCACATCTCCCTAATCTGTCTTACTATTTTATGGGGTGATTTTTTTAAAATCTCGTACTTGAAATAGAAATCCAACAACTTCTGAGGAGAAACTCCTACCAAATCTATTCCTCTTGAGCTATTAGTGATGATTGAATGATATTTTGATACTACAAGAGTAGAGAGATAAAAGTATGAAAAGGTTGAAGACCATAAACCGATGATGTTTGTAGGTCACAGATCATTATTAGAAAACACCATAGGTGATTTCTTTACGGTAATTAATAAAGTCATTTGCTGTCGGTAGGTTGAAGGGCTCTTCTATAAGGTATTGCAACTAGCCACTTGGTCTACTGAATGTTATCCGCTTGATGCATTGTCATGAAGGTAAAACTCGTCATCTTTCCAGTACTTTTCTAAAAGACATACCTACATATTTAAATGGATGATCAGCAAGCTCACCACCAGTGAATCTATTTAAGCAGATGGAGCTTTGTTTTTCAGCTGTAGCGCTTCTTCAATGTTAGGCCACAGGACCTAATAGCTGCCTCCATTCTCTTTATTTTTTAGTCTGTCTGATTTCTGTATAGCAGACTTCTTAAACAATAATCTAGCATATCCATAAGACGGGTGACTCTAGACTCTAGAGTAACTTGTGACCCAAGAGAGGAACTTGATATTTTTACTCTGCAATTTACATCCATTTAACTCTAAAACTTGCATATACCAGATATGATCATTGCTCTGTGAAGGAATTCTTTTAATACTCCACTAGTCCACTTTCTAGAGAATTTGAATCCCATAGCCAAAATTTACACCCAAAGAATTAGAATAGTTAACAAGTATATGAAAATTTGGATAGATATCTCACCTCCATTTGCTTCCTTTAAAGAAGACAATGCTTTTTCAGCAGCAACCATTGCTGTCTTAACATAATCAGAATCTTGTGGAGACATAGAATTCCTATTTTGAGAACCTTCTGGTATAGCATCACAGCTTTTATCATTACAAGCACCACCTGAACAAGAAGCAGGTAATGAATTGCATGGAACAACCCAATTTTGGCAGCCATATGGACAGTAACAGGTAACAGTGTCAAAATGTTGAGGATCAGATGCTTGATACTCTTCAGAAGTAGATGCATTGGGAATAGGGTGTTGATAATTCCAATTGCTGTATTGGTTGAGTTGCTGGAGTATCTGCTGTCGCTGACCCTCAAGCTCATAATATTTGTTCAACAACTGGCTGTATTCTTCTGGACCATTTGAATACCATGTTGCCTGATTATGACTTTGTACATTAGATGAGATCACACAATCCCCTGGGGAGCCTGCTTTTGCAGCATGCTTTTCATTGATCAGTCCATGGGTATCATTTTGAATATTGGAAGAACCTGCACATTTTGCAGAAGAACCCAACTCCAAAGGAGAATTTTCCTTGACTTGTAAAAGGTTAGCAGTCTCTCCAACATCCTGTACATGTCTTCAGCAACATAAAAAGTAATAAGAAAGTTAGCATCATTGAGTCGTAAATTACAATAGCTTTTCAGTTGAATTGTCATTTAAGGCAGGAACATTATGCTTATGCTAGTACCAAATATTTGAGAGCATAATCATGCAAAAGGGAAGAACAATAGAGTATATACACTGGGATGAGTTAAGAGCACAAACCCATGAACTGAAATCTCATTTCAAGGAGACAATGGGCGTTTCTAGTTTTTAAATTTGAAAATAAGATACTGTAATCCTTTCCTTACCAAGGAGTTGGTACTACTGTGGAACACCAACTAAATCATTTTCAAAATACAAAATTATTTTAGTTCAATGCTCTAGGTACTCACATTATATCATAAACTAGGGAAGAGCTGATCCTTCTGCTCACTTTCTACTTATCTACTTATCTACTTATCTACTTATGAAAGAACACTGCAAAATGCTTGCACTAATTAATACACTATCAACTGCTTTACAAATCCATCTAGCGAATTTCCGAAATTTTTAACAGATAACTAAGAAATAATTACGCCACAATAATATATTAGCCTTCAGGAATTTACACAGCGTGGGGGCCAAACTCATTGCTTCCATTATCAGCTTCAGCAGCTGATAAACTTTCGTCTGCATGACTCATGCTCTTCCCTTCCGTGGTCGACCCACTCATTCCATGCATCACCTGCCGAAGAATTCGATTGAAACAATGAAAGCAATACAAAATACGCAAATTGAGTATGGGAATATAGATTATTGCCTTATATTTGGTAATAGCGTGGTCGAAAGCTTTGATGAGGGCAGAATCGTCCCAAAGCTCTTCCTCTTTCCCCATTGCCGGCTTATGAATTTCTCCACTCGAAGTTGCCAAAAGCTAAAACCCCTTTCCCCTTTAGTCCGCGAATTAGGGTTCTTCTTTTTCTTCAATATTTGATCAGCCGTATATCTTTTTTTTTAAAAAAAAGAAAAAGATAAAGTTGATCAGTACTCTTATTATCCATAGAAAGTAATCCACCTGTAAAAATATATTTTTATATGATTATATAAAATTTATTAATTACTAAAAATATTAAAAATTATATAACAAGAGATTTTATACAAAAAATTAATTTAATATATAAAAATAGTGCTTTTATCTGAGAATATATTAATCATAACATCCTATAATTATATTCACTACTCTATACAAATTTTAATGTGTATATTCTTTCGATTTTATTAGTTTTTAGCGCATTCTTATATACAATATTATTCTTTCAGACGGGTGTTCACATGGTGTGTTTCGTTTCGAAACGTAGATTTGTATTTTATATTCTTTCGTATGACCTCATAGTACTGTATTTACTTTTATCAAATTTTTAATTTTTTTTAAAAAATTATAGTATATATTGTCATTGCAATTTAAATATTAAGTCTGCTTATTAGTATTATTTTAACTCCAATATATTATGGAAAACAAAGAATAAAAGTACAATCTAAAAAATGTTACCTAATACTAATATTAAAAATAAAATCAATTAGTTAACTCACTTTAAAATTTCTCAATGGATTTCTATAATAAAATTAATGATTTTTATTTGGAATTTTCTAACTTTCCAACTTTCCATTAAGAAAAATACTTTTTGCTTTGATAGAATTTGGTTCTTATAACAATTCTTATTTAGAGATAATTATATTTACACTTTGTAGCCTATGACCTGTTTATATCGATCATCTATATCTTTCGGATAATTACACATATACCATCAGAGACGTCAAAATTATTTACACAAATTATCACTGCTTTTTGCAAAATTACACATCCCCCCCCCTAAAAAATAATATCAACATCATCACACAACTATTCTTATTCTTTCATTGTTATTGGTGGTTTATGTAATTATGCAAAAGGTAGGGGTAGTTTGTGTGAACACACCATAAATTAGGAGGCATAAATGTAATTATTCCTTTAATTTATTATTGAAAAGAGAATCACAGTAAGGATATGAATGTCTTCTCATAATAGTAATAAACACTCAAGAATTCTCAATATTATATACTTAACCAAATTGCATTTAGTAGTATTATTTTATATCCAGTATATTATGGTAAAAATCAAAAGTATATTGAAGTATAATCTCAAAATAATTTTATACTACTAATATTAAAATAAAATCAATTAATAAGAAGTCACCCATGTTAAGTTTTTCGAAAGCATTTCTAATTTAATAAGATTGATTATTTTTATTTAAAATTTCATAATATTTATTCTTTCATATATATATATATATATAGTTTTTGAAGTTTATTATTTTATAATCATTTCATTGCTATTCATTTTAACTTATATTTTTCCCTAGTATAATAATAATTTTATAATATTTAAAAATATCTTCTAACTAATTAATTGCGCGGACATATTATTAGCCTATTTCTTTTAATAGGATATATTTATTATTGTCTAAGTAGTTTAAGGTATTAGAACTGTTCAATAGTCTTCCCCTAATAGAATTTTATATTTTTATAACTAGTTTTCATTTAATATTATAAAAATTACTTAAGTAAGGGTATGAATATCTTTTTACAATGATGAACAAACATATGAACGATTCACACTTTGATATATAGTATAGATATAGATTAGAAATTATGCCCCTAAAAGTTTAGTAAAAATTTGTTATTTCTTGATGAATAGTTATAATGCTGAATAATATGATATAAGAATTAAGGAGAATTTGGTTATGTAGAATATTAATTTATGAGAATTGAGCAATTCATATTGTTAGCAAAAATGAAATAAGAAAATATGAACAAGGATTAAAATCTTTGTCTTTAATCAAAATGTAACTAAAAGTTACGTCAAAATTGCGTTTCTTTCACTTGGAGTTTTATTTTTAAGCTACTTGAACTTATGCCATGATTCGGTCCAATTTTTTAAATATAAATTTCATATCCATAATTCATAATAGAAGCTTATATTTATAGAAATTTTTTTCAGAGGAATATGAACTTTAGATTCAGGTAGTACGAAACGAAACAATTGATCGAATGTAAAACAAAAATCAATATTCCTAATAAGGAATCCCTTTGAAGATTTTAGCGAAGCAAATCTTGATCACACAAATTCAAACTCAGCAAATTTCAATTATATGATAGATGATAACGTCATTCTTGGTATGAATCTGTGGTATTTAAAGAACAAAAGATAAAAACTCAACACCAGAAGGAAATTATTCATATAAAGCTGATTAACAACAAAGGAAGTGATAAGTTTATATAACATAACGGGTTCTTAGACCCCGTAACAACATCATGTCAACACTAGGAAAAGATTTAAAACTAGAAAATCACTAAGTAGCAAGTGCATGGACAAAATAGATCATCGAGGCTAACTGGTAAAAGAGGTTACCACACATGAAGCCTGAACAAAAACCTGATGAGTTATGTAGTAGCTGTTTATTTATAAATTAACAGGCGAGTTACACCTGCAAGCGCAATCACTTATGACTTTGGAGGTGAAACTAATAAACTTGTAACATCAGTTGGATCATTGCTTGATTGGAGAAGGTGTACGTCCCTTGATGTAGTAACAACATTAGAATCATTATTAATACCATTAGTTGACAAATCTGATATTTGACAAATCAATACATAAGTAAAAAGTATCCAATTATTTTAGTTTTGAAAGTTAATGAGATAGAAAATTGGTACATATCACTAACATGAGAGTGTGAAGCTGAACATTCTTCAAATGAACTTTCGGGGGCTAGTCGACATATTCTTCAATCAGTGAAGAAATATTGTAGAGATATTCGATGCCATAATGAGTGTCCATGACCTTTTTAATCTAAATAATGAATCCTCTTTCATTCAAACATTTATTTATGGCATCACAGGGCTACGTTTTGTTCTGTTTTGGAGAAAATAAACCAAACTTTATTCAAGTAAAAGAATAGCCTTAATATGAGTACTTTTATTTACTAGTAGAAACTACGTGCACTGCATGTAATATTTATTACTTTAATAAAATAATTATATTATTTGAATTAGTTTAAGTAAAAATATAAGGTATGTCATAAGTTAACAAACTTTTTAGAAAGTTAATAAGTACTTTATAAATAAAAAAGAACCTATTCATTCAACTTAACGATTTGAATTTTTTGAAATTATTATAAAAGCACTTTATCCAATGAAACATTCAAAAGCTGAATAAAAATAAAACTAAATAATTGTTATATAAATACATGGTTATGTTATTCATTTATTTGTTTGATTTTGTTGGCAGGTGAAAAATCCTCTTAATTGGTTTAATGGATTTCTTGAGTTTCCTCAATGAAATGATAAACTACCTCACCATTGCTTAGGCTTTGAATTACAATGTCATCTTTCTTATCCATTATTTACTATTTTCGTCGTCTTCTCAATACACTATATCATGTTTGTTATCGATTTGATGCATTGAATTTATTAACTTTGTTTGAAATTTTAAACTAATCAAGATTCTGGAGACATTACTAATACTGCAGATAGAGAACCAATAGAGGAACGACATGCACATCATTCACAAGTAGGCCACCAAGAAAAAATTAAAAAACATGATGGTTCAGAAACTAGTGTTGTTTGGTTGAGGTAAAATGATAAATTGGTTAAATTATTGCTTTTCAAATAAATAACTAAAATATATTGAAAATTTTTATAAACATATCAAAATAAGGAAATGCGGGGACCTATTTTCCGTTGCAAAGACCTTCAATTGGATCGATATTTCTTAGTAGCATAATAGGACATCATACTTTTAATGTATGTGGTTTGTAGTCCAACTACTGTGATAGAGTTCAAGAAATCCTAATATTGACCTTGTTGTGAAGCGTCATGGGTTTTATCGAGACTAACAAAATGTTTCAATTCACGTGAAAACTTATCTCAATCGAAATTTCAGTTATCCCATCAACACAATCATTCTTAGGCACTAAATGGATCTATTTATTACAAGTGAGGACGAGCCAAGAAAAGATCCAAACATGGAAAAATAAATTCAATCAGATCACCCAAGGATTTGTGAGACTCAACAAAAGGTAAAATCATGTTATTTGAAATTTTCTATCATCAAGAACATGAGTTTTAGTCCCATTACCCACTCATAAAAAATTCAACGAACATTGGATCATCTTTAGCACGCATATTTTCTCTTAAAAATAATAGTGCAATTTGCCTGTAATGACCACCAAAGACAACGACTTTCTCACCAAAAGGATTTCACAATTAGTTAAATCTTGTAAAATATCATCCAATGTCTCATGATCTGCTGCCTAGTCATTGAAATCTCATCCCATATTATCAACTTCGACTTAACAATGACTTTGCAAGTGTAGTTCGATTTCTTACTTACATTTTGTTTCTCATCAAGATTCATAGGTATATTAAATCATGAATGTGTTGTTTGACCTCTAGGCAACACCGCAGCTACTATGCTAGAAGCTGCTACGACAGGTGTAAGAAGGTTTTTCCACTTCAACCTGGTCCATCTATAAGTAGGTATCGCTTGAACTTGAGTAATCCTTTTTAGTGATAATTTTAAATGCACGCCTGTAATCGTCATTTAATCTCTCAATTGAAAGTAGATCGACTTCTGAAATTTCTATATTTCTCTCATGATTGTACTCTTTTGTAAATTTATCTTAATTGAAAAAGTTCATGGGCATGAAGGAAGATGGAGTTCTTTCAAAGATGTGCATAAAATTCCAAAAAATTCATTAATTCCTTCTAATGTCTTTATCTCCATTTCATGTTTAGATAAATAACCTCGCCGATAAAAATCTTCAGACATATGAGTTTTAAAATTTTCCTATAATTTCGTTGGATCTGTCATAGAAGAGTATATTAAGATTAAGGAGAATAAGTCTTCTTAAACTATAAGCTACTCAATCATATCCCTTAAAGACATATACTGATATAAGTACTGAAATAATTTCATGTTAGAACAAATCTCAACATTAATGTGGCAATCAAACTTTGCTAATGAATATGGACAATATGGCACAACCCAACAATTATCAAGTAATTTTATTCTAACTAAAGTAGCACTTTCACAACTCTGTTTCCTATAATTAGGATTTAAATTTTTCCATGGGATGTTACACCATAAAATTCGTTTGGATAATGATTTTTACGTGTACCACCTATCATGCAAACATTATTCTTATTCAACTTACCATAAAGACCATGTATCGTATGCTTGACAACCAAAGAATAAAGATAAGGATATCTTGCTTTATCAGACAATTCAACACATTTAGATTGATCATATGCATCCGGAGATTTAATTTTGTACCTATCTTTCATTCTTAATGGCCGACATGCATGGGGAAAGCTTCTTTTTTGAAATTCAATAACATTTCTATAAGTTGCAACATCTTCGAAAATTTTCTTATTTATCAATTCATCTTTTAATTCTTCAAACTTTTCCCTAAAACCTCGAGCTAATAGATCATGCATGTTATGTAGTAATTCATTATCAAGTTTTTTGTTAGTGATTTCGGTCCAATTAGATTACATGTCATTGTCAAGAAAATATTTGGCTCCCATACTTTTGAATCAATGTCGTTGCATCTACATATCTCTAACGCATAGGACCTCCTATAAATGATGCTAGAAGTATGAATCATTGTCCAATTTTACTAGGGTCATTTTTACCATATATTTCAAGACTATATACTATACCCTGAAAAGACTCATGTCTAGCAATTTTTTATCTTTGTTCATGCAAAAAATAATCAAGCCTTTGTGTCTCAACCTTAATATAAATATCATGCACATATTGTAGCAATAGTCTATTAGAGTGCGATAATAGTGATTTATCAATAATATGCATCTGTAGTCTATAGCAATAATATTCTAAAGCAGATATAGTCTCCCTTTTATGTTAATATTATTCAACACCTGCAGGCAATAAAAGATAAAAATTAAATTAAGTTAAATAACTAAAGAAAATATATGGTGTTACTCGCATGCTTTCTGCCTCGGCTTGCAACAATTGAACACCTGAAAAGACACGTGAAAGGATGGCCAGGTGTTGACCTTCACAAGATCTCATTCTTTTTTGATATCTAATTCTCTCAGAATTATATTTTTGCTTAATGCTAGCATGTCAACCAAGTTCACATAGGGGAAATAATAAAGGATGTTATAATGGATCATAGCGTCTGTAATAATACTATATCTTTTTAATTCTACCTGATTTTGGATAATATATATTGACATTGAGACTATCACACTTATCAAAGTCCTTTCATATTGCGACCACTTGATCAATAGTAGGAACGTTATATAAGCATTTATTTAACACAGGGTTAGCTCTTAGAACAACCCTACAGTCACGTAATTCAGGATTTTCTTGTAGGCAATGAAAGAAAGAAGAGTAAGGATTAACCTTTAGAAGTTCTGATAACTACGCAAATCGTCATGATTTTATAGTGATTTAATCTTCCTTTTTAATCTAAAAATATTCATAATCATGTGAATTTATTGCATATTCAGCTAAAAAGGGATGATATGGGATAAAGATGGCAAAATCAAGCTAAAACCGAAAATTAAAGGCATAAAAAAGGGAAGAAAAGATTTCAAAGCAGTTTTGCGGGATTGATTAAACGTGCCGCTTAGTGATTTAGTCAACACGGATGAATAAAAGAAAACCGTAATTTCCGCAAGAGAAAAAAGGAATGATGTGCTTAATTTGAAGGCGGATCTTGGAATTGAATAAACTACTTTATTTTCCTTAGCTTAATTCACTTTCATACTCTCTCTTTTAGTTTTGATTTGTTGTCAGGGTTAATGGAATTTCACTTCTTAGTGTGTTTCTTTCATTAACATGTCCAGCTAAATTCTTTATTTTTTGGTTAAGGTATGGTGTTTGCTTGATTTGTAACATATTGTGAGATATAATCTGCTCTTTTTACACTTGTTAAATGAATATTCATGCTATTCTCTGTGCTTTTATTACAAACGTCTAATTTTTGAATAATATGGCCAATTGTTCATTATCAAGAAGGTTTGCTTAGCTAATTGAACTTTACAAATCCGTGTAATTGTTTGTTTAGTTTAATTCTTAGTAGCAACGTAGCATGATTAATTATGTCATAGTAGTTAGTTATGTTATGGGGAATGCATGATCTAGTTTAAACGAATTATCCTCGTAGGAATTTATTTATTAGAATCTGGCCTTTCTAATTCTTAATGTTGTTAATAGATTAAATCTTATGAACGTTCCCAGGCTTGTCTGTTAATTAGGGATCTAGCCAACGGTCGTACCTTGGCTGACGAAAAGGTAAGGAAATGTGAGGTTCTTAGGTCGTACCAACAACTATAACTGATATATTTGTTTATACAAGTGTTATTTTTGCATCAATGATCAACTCATAAGAATCAAGTATGATCCCGACCTTAATCGGAAAAGCCTTCTCCCATATTCTCACTAGGTAAATTTTGACTGCTTTCTAGTTTATTAGTTTTCAATTATTTTTTTTTATCATCAAACACCCCCTCGTCCAATTATTTTCTATTTCTATTTAAATAAATCAACTTAAAACCAGTCTCTATGGAATCGACCCTACTCCCACTTTCACAAGTGTAGTAGGAATTATTTTTTGTAGCCTCGACAACCATCAAGTTTCATAATCATTTACCAACTCTTCTTTTATTTTATCATACACAATTAAACTATTATCAACCTTATTCTCAACATCATGAAATATCGCGGCAAATTGGTTAAACCAACCCTAGGATTCTAAATGTGTATTTATTTTTGTCATTACGGCAGAACTCCTTATCATAAGTGACCACGAATGAAGTGAAGGCCACAACATGTTGTATGTGCCGTAAAAAGCTAACGGATATGAGAACTACCAAAGAAAGAATCTCATAGTTCTTCAGAAACATCGAGGCTGAAAGTTTCACTTGACAATTGGAGCAATAGAAACCTGGTGGTTCTCGTTGAAATCTAATTGCACCACACTGCATACAAGTTGGTGCATCTAGCAGATTGTAGCACCCCTATAACACTATGCTTTAATACCACTAATTGTAATACACCTCCATAATTATAATCCATTTTATAAAAAATTTTCATTATAATCAATAAAGTAAATTCTGTTTTTATCAATATAATATGTCTTAAACAATAGTAGACATCGTTAACTAACTTAAAATACAAATTTAGTTAAAGACTAGTATCTCTATAATTATATAGCTAGATGTCATAGTTGATCCATCTAGTAAGACTAGTGTCACGACTTATGATCTAATTTGACTAGTCACTATAACTTATATCCTAAAATATATCTAGCAAAGAATGAGCTACCTACTCAATAAGCATATCAATTTATATATGGACACATACTCATACCCATTAGGAGAAATTCCATACAATAGATACCAACCAACAATACTTTATCATATAATTACCATAGAATTACGAAGTAACCAATACCAACAATATAAAATCGGTCTTACTGCGTATGTATATGCATATGTATATATATAAGCTAATTAGTTATACTTATTGAGTAGAAAACTCACTTTTTGCAACATATTTTTTGAGAGATAAGTCACAACAACTAGCCAAGTTGGACCATAAGTCCGATTACTGATATTACTAGACGGGTCAGCAGTGTCACCTTGATGGGATTGTAGCGATGTAGCTACAAAAATATTAGACTTTGACAGAAATTATATTTCAAAATTTATTATAACTAGAAATTTCACTTTTCTTCTTTTTATATATTCCTAAATGCTACAGTAAAATATTAATTAACAAATATTAGTGTAGTGTTTAATTTCCTAATGTCTATGTAATATATTGGTAGAAAATAGAAGTTGTCTTATTGGTTTTTATGAAAATCTCATTAAAATGAGTTTAATTATGGAAGATGTATTATAATTAGGGGTATTAAAGTGTAGTGTTGTAAGGGTGCTAAACTTACTCTCATGTGGTGGATGCAACTATTTTTCGACACTTAATTTGTCCGATAACGAAAGAAGCACTTGATATGTGTTTACTTGATGTAGTTACAACCTATTTGTATGGCTTATATAATGATATCGATATAAAACTCCTTTAAGGATTTCATTTGCCCAAAACATAAAATTCACCCTCTCAAGAATATTATTCTATCAAATTAAATAAATCCTTGTATGGGTTGAAGCAATCTGTATGAATGTGTTATAATCGTCTCAGTGATCATTTATTAAATGAAGGATATAAACTAATTCCCATTTTCAAGAGAAGATTTGGAAATGAATTTGTTGTAACTGCAGTTTATGTTGATGATTTAAACATTATTGAAACTCCAGAAGAGCTTATAAAGGTTATAAATTTCTTAAAGAAATAATTTAATATGAAAGATTTAGAAAGAACAAAATATATTGCCTTAGATTGCAAGCTGAACATTTAAAGAATGGTACTAAAGC
Organism: Sesamum indicum; assembly: GCF_000512975.1. Lineage (NCBI taxonomy): Eukaryota > Viridiplantae > Streptophyta > Magnoliopsida > Lamiales > Pedaliaceae > Sesamum > Sesamum indicum. Next base: position 6,934,670 of record NC_026146.1, on the reverse strand, counting down.
AATTCTAAATGGACAAATCACATTCATTGAGCAACCCAATGGTCGTAAGGTCGTTAGATGACCTCGAGAAAGTGATGAAGAACTGCTTAGTCCTGAAGTACCTTACCTTAATGCAATTGGACTACTAATGTATTTTGCTAGTCATACAAGACTTGATATAGCATTTGCTATTAATTTATTAATAAGAAATAGTTCTTCACCCACACAAAAACACTGGAATAGAATTAAGCATTTACTTTGCTATCCTGGAAGTACAATGGATATGGGTTATGCAGATATTGTATATTTATTTGGTCCTCATAATAGTCGATCACAAACGGGCTATTTATTTACATGTGGCGGTACAGTAATTTCATGGCGATCTATGAAACAAACAGTAATAGCCACATCATCGAATCATGTAGAAATTATAGAAATGCATGAGGCAAGTCGAGAATGTGTTCGATTGAGATCCATGATTCAACATCCGAGGGACTTGTGGATTATTATTTGGAAATATTATCTTGACGATCTTATATGAAGATAATGCAGCATGTATTGCTCAACTGAAAGAAGGATACACCAAATGGGATAGAAAGAAACATACTTCACCAAAATTCTTCTTCACTCATGATCTTCAAAAGAATGGTGATATTGATGTTCAACAAGTGTGTTCAAGTGACAATCTAGCATATTTGTTCACCAAGACACTTCCCACTGCAATATCAAAAAAATAGTCCATAATATTGTCGTTCGTCACCTCAAAATCTCAACTGATATTTTTAATGAGGGGCAGTCCATACGCACTGCAATCTTTTTTCCCTTGACCATAGTTTTTCCCACTTGATTTTTCTGATAAGATTTTTAACGAGATAGTATATAATCGTACTGCATTAAATAATAATGTACTCTTTTTCCTTCACTAGGCTCTTGTCCCTTAGGATTTTTCTTAATAAGGCATATTATTGATTGATGAGCATATAAGAAGGTTATGAATTTAGAATTTGTAAATGTTCATCTTCATCTCCCATACTCTTTACCTTTCATAAACTATTGACTTTGGTAATTCATCTCCCCTCATCCTGATGAGATCTTTGACTGTAATTTTGGAGCCTATAAATAGGCCACTTCTTTTATATTGAAATCAAGAAAAAAAAATGATACAAGAATACTCTTCCTTCATCTTAACTCTAATTCTTATATTGTTGCAATTTTAAAAAGAATTATATTTTTTTTACCAAAACTCCTCTTGCTTGTAACTTTCAACCCGTCCTTGTTGTCAGAATTATAATTTATAAGAATCAATCGTACTTATAATATTATATTTCTTTAATTTGTAATGATTATTATAATAATTTATTTATTTTTAATTAAATATTATTATTTACCATATAATTAATTAAAATTTGATAGGGCCAATTCAAATTTCTAGCTTGGCTGCTGTTTGTAAGAACGTATCTCATAAAACAACGATGATGATAGTGATGACCATCAGTTGGTAACGTCAAAAGCTTTTTACATTTATACTTAATTATTAATTTATTTTATTTTATTTTATCCGAAGATCCACATATTTTTTTAAATAAATAAATAAATTATTATATAATTTAAAACTGTTTTTATATCTAATAATATTTTTGTATTCGGTAACATTAGTTATCTTGATTTTAAATTTTCAATAATTCATAAGTTATTTATTTATTTAAAGACATAATCTTTCCGGAGCCAAACTAGTTTGAAGAAAGATTTTCAAAATGACTCTATATCCGTATCAATATTAAATAAAATATAGTTGAAAAATAAAAATGAAGGACCCATGATCCTTTATATTTAAAATGATAAATTCAAAAAATTTATTATCAGGAACTTGAAATTCACAATTTCAAATCCATCAATTTAAATAACTCAATTAATTTTGAGTAGAAAAATATTATGAGACTTATAAAATATTAATATTGCAATTCTGTAATCAATATGATTAAATATGGAGGGGTTTGTTAAGTTTTTAAAAATAAATTGAGAACTCCTTAATTTTCTAAAGGAGTTTATAAGCTCTTACTTTTCTATGGGAGTTTTATAAGTTCATAAAGCTCATTCTCCAAAAATATTTACCAAACACTGTTTAATATTTTATAAGCTCTCAAACATGATTTGAAATAAAATGCGTTTGGTTAAACTTATTTAAAAGATCTTATAGAAAAAACTTTTAGAGCTTATAAAAGGTTAAATCTTATTTTTAAAAATAAGTTTGTGAAGTGTTTGGATAAAATAAAACTAGATACGGTGGCATGCAGAATCTGCCAGAATAAGTTTCAGTAATATTTTTATTTATTAAAACTCATAATTTAATTCTTTATATTAAAATTTGTCATTGCGTTGCAACCTCACATGCAAACAGTGTCTGCTTACTTTTTTTAAATGCAGTAATTATTAATACACATTTTACTTAAATTAAATTAAAAATTAACACTTTGTACAATATATGTTGCATTAATAACAATGGTTATATATGTTATTTCAATTTCAATTAACAATAAACTTAAATAAAATGAAAGTAAATTTAATTTGTGAGTACACGTAAATGCATGGGATTAATTTTTTAAAGGAAATTGATTGAGTAATTAATTTAACATGAGCTGAGGAGTTGAAGGGTATTTTTTGTATTAAAATAATTTAGTATCGTGGTGTCAAAACTACCACTTTGAGTTGGTAAACGCACTTCTTTTATAATAGTATAGATGAATAGAGATTGTAAGATGTCAATAATCATAAATTTATAATTAATTAGAGGAAATTTGCAAAAATCTTAAAAATAAGGGTTAATTACATTTGTCATCGGAACTATAACCGTTTTTACACTTGAGCATCTAAATTTTTTTTCGTGTCAACTTACCATCTCAACTTTACAAAATTCTGCATTTGCCATTTATAATTATGTTTTAACCAAGTTTTTTTTTTGAAAAAATCATCACATGCAATGTGCATATAATATTTAAGACTTATATAATATGATATTTGTCACATATATGTGATGTTTTTTGGTAGAAAAATCAACAAAAAAATAATCATATACGGCAAAAGGCGAATTTTGCAAAATTGAAATGGTAAGTTGATACAATAAAATTGATGACAAAATGAAAAATTAAACATAATTCGGATGGCAAAATATAATTTACCCTAAAAATAATTTGACAACTCTATTTTGTTTTGATAGAGCATATAAACTCCTAATTTTATATTTAGACCTAATAAAATTTTCAAACACTTTGTAGCATCTTATAAACTCTTAAACATTTTATAAAATATTTGAAGGAGCTCGTAAGCTTACCCAAAGAACCTCTTTGTTTATAAACTCACCCAAGCAACCTCTAAGAGTTTTTCCAAGAACTTCTCAAATCATACTTTTGCAATTTCTTCTAATATTAGCCCAGAAGACAGCACACCAAGCTGTGAAAATTGACAAATTTCTAGAAAGAATCAATTGTTATGAAATACATATACAGTATGATCCATTCCATTTCATCAAGAACATGGAGAACTTGAATCAAGAACAGCTGAATATATACGTTTAAAATGGAGGAAAGGGGAGTGTTCTCCGTTGATCTTCTTGTATTCTGTCCAGCCTTATGATGGAGGAGCAGCTCCAGTCGACGGATCCCAGCCAGGAGGTTTGATATCCGGCCAATCCCCTCGGCATCCCAGTCTTATATACAGACTTTTCCTACCTTCAAAGGAGTAAACTTTTCTCAGCAAACAGAAAATACTGCATATCAGCTAATATGAACTTGCATTTCTTGATTTTTTTTCTTGTCGTTTGCTCAGCAACATCAGAACTGAATGTAAATACAATTAAAGACGCAACATGCGCAGTCACTTTTTTGTTTATGTTTCCGCTTGTCTGCTGTTGTGAATTACATACCTATATCTACATGGGGACACATAGTCTTTATTAATATGAAACAGACAAATTTTTGACAAAAGAACCTCATTTATTGATATGTGAATAGGATATGCGATAGAAAAATGGAAGGCCTGTTATAACTCAATTTTGTTACTAATCTCCACTGCCAAATACTAGGGAGAAGAAGAGTTGCTCAAAGAAAACTTAATCAAGTGTGAAACAACATTGAAAATATTCAATAAGGATAACGGGGAAAGCAGAGACTTGAGTATCAGCACACCTGTGAGATTTTTATCAGACAAAACCAGGCGTTTAAGAGCACTTAATGATGCCTGAGCCACAGTTTTGGAGTAAGTGGCATCCCAACCTTGAAGCTTCACTACTACTTCCGAGTTAGTGTAGCCTTGAAGACCGTCTCGGATGTTCTTCTTGGCCTCTTCTTTTGCTGATTCTTCATCTGATATCACAATTAATAGCAAAAAGAATTTGTTTAACTGTCCCCAGTTTGTCTATAATGTACAATGTTCATGAAAAGAAACTATATAACTAGTGCTATGCAAGGCTTTAAGTTCATAAACTTTGGCAGGAATATGTGAATGCATAATGCTAATTGGTTAGTATATATTTCATATTTCTAACAAGTTAAACGACAAAAAGGGCAAAGAATTGTACTGTAACAATTTGACACAACCTTTAACACATAGACTTCATCAGTGTATGGATAATCATGTAGCAGTTTCTACAACTTCATCATTTTTTCTCCCCATTACTTCACAAATGACTAACATCATATGTCGACAGAGAGGTATCAATACAAAATTACAATAAAGAGAGCCTCCGCAGGTTCAAGCTAACAAAAAGAAATACATAAATTCAAAATTCCATGAGAACAAATCATGCCATGCACCCAGTAACATCACTTCTGGACTTCCAGTACATTAGCTCTGGTGAAGCTAAAGTGTAATATGGATGAACTTGGAAAAAACTGTCTGGGAAAGCATAAAAGCAAGTTATCAGGGGGAATGATATGGTACTTCATTTTCAGTACACGTCCTCCATTAACTTTATCCAACCAAAAGTGAAGTAGAGGTCCCACAGGAAGATGAAGAGCTACATCAACTCTCACCAATTTCTTGGTCATGCATATGCTTATAACTTAATGATCAAAGACCTCAAGTTCTAGTAGATAAATGAAGAACATTGGAAGATTCTTTAATTGCAAGTGACGCGTAATTATGTTGACAGACTTTGTGTCTCAATTTGGAGATGATGCTTCATCAAGTTGAAAAAAGAATAAATGTCAATTAATCTAGTGATTGTAACTAATATTAAAAAACATCCCAGATGGACAGAGATCATAAGAGCTCCTACATTAATGATTCACCAATAAACAAATTGAAGAAGGATAACTACAGTAATATGGAAGGATTAGGAAAAGCAAAGAGTTGGGAAGGATCATTTATTTAGGGTTCATCATAGGAGTTCGCTTCATAACAATATGCGGATGTCAATCTCCTGATGCAGCTTTTACATGCTTGGCTGCTTGCATCACTATCATACCATACCGTTTGAGGTGAGATCTAGTTGTCAAATACATTATTGATGTACTGATGGAAATTCTCTCCACTATGGTATTCCACCTTATCTTTTCTTCTCTTGGTTTCTCACTTGCTATAAATTATACTATATCATTTTTGCTTTCAGGTTTTCAGGTGTACTTGTGTAGATTGGCAATTTCTGCAGGTTTCCCTCCTCCCTCCTTTTCACTTCCCCCAAGAAAACTTTTAATAAGATATAATATCTCTGAGAAACTTTCATCATCATAATGGTTTCTGACAGATGGAGTATGGCTGAAATATATTCCCATGGAACCAATCAAGAAATAGAACTTACTATGCAGTTGACCCTATGCTGTCGATATAAAACGTCTACACTACTTTCACACTTAAGAACACTCAAGAGGAATAATCATCACCTGCAGCTTCAGATTGTGATAACCAAACTGTAAATCCCGCAAAAAGATGTTGCCATTTGTTGGGCCTCCTGGCGGCACCATGTTCCCCTCCTAAAGTTGCAACAACTGCTCTGGCTTGACTGGAAAACCCATCATTTACAAAACGATTAGCTTAGCAGCATGTCATCACCAAGCGAAAACTTGTCGAAGGTAAGAAGTGTATAACCAAGTAATGTGATTGGTGGATGATGTCCTGGTGTTACCTACTAAGACTTTCTAGTATAGCACCTTCTGCTTCTGCCACAGCATCCGGGCCCTCTTCAGTTATCCCTGGAATTGTTTAAACATATTAATGTAGAAAGCAAAACGCATAATCCAAGCTAATAAGGGATAACTTGACTCAGTGCAAGATCTAGAACAATTGTTTAAAGCAGTTTCCTTGAAACTTGAAAAACGTTAACAAGACATAATTCAAGTCGCAGGTGCTAAGAACAAGTCAAGAAACCTGAAAAAATGTAGAACTTTTGATGTTATCTATTCTTAAACAACTCTGACTATGGGATAGAGAAAGAAAATAGAGCTCTAGCCATTGATATATCATCTTACCTCGTCTCATTGAGAAAATGATATAGAAGTAGTTCCATTTAGATAGAGAGGATTTTTTAATATGTATTAGAATGTAAGATAAGAAGCAATAATGATTTGATGTAATGTGTAAGACAGTAATGATAAAATGTAATGATTAAGGTTGATATGATATTTCTTTTCCAAAAGTAGAAAGTGTGTTTTAAGATATGTTCCAAAACATATAACACAAGGAAACATATGCAGAAAGACATTTCAAGAAATCAATTGAGGGAAATGTGTGACAAGAAAGCACAACCCATATTTTAGCTTGATGACAGGAGAAACTTTGACACAGGATGTCAGATTCAAAAGACAACTGAAGAGAGATGAAAAAGCACTTCCACTAAACTAGTTGCATATCATTTTCATACCTTGTTGATACATGCAGAGTATTGCAAAATAATGAAGATACAACTGAAATTGGCATCTAGAAATAGACAAGAAAGGCACTTGTATGAACCTTGTTTCTATGAATCAACTCATTTGGATTATCCCTTTCTATGTCAAAGTCACACAGCTTTAATATTTTTGGCCAAAGCTTCACCTTTTTATAGCATCTTGATTCCACAATAGATGAGCCCATTTCATTCACATCTTAAACAATGTCTTTGAACACATTGTTTTCTAGTTAGAGTCATATTAGACCTCCAGGATTAATGAATTGCATCAGTAAACGACAAACATTGCATCTGCTCTGTATGTGTGTGTGCATGAGAAAGATTCACGACTCTTCTACTCACATGAATCAATTGTTTGCTTGGTGCATGCTTCCAGAAGCTCCTTTGTGCTGAGTGGAGTATAACTATCAAGATAGAAGTAGAGAACTCTTTAAGGAACATGCAGAAATCAGGCCAAGGAAGTGAGCCAACTAAGCATAATAGTTTCCCTAGTCAACAATAAATACTTCATACTGCAGATACATTATAGCAATTCAGTTGAGATTAAGGGGGAATGAAAAAACAAGTTCAATCGAATATAGAAGTCAGGCTCAATATATACATTAAATTACTTATCTTTCCTTCTTTTTTTCATTCTAAATGGAGCAAATATGATCATATTAGGACCTGGGATTCATGAACAATGCCATGTCAAACTAATAAAGCAAGAATGAATAATAGACGATTTTCATTAATTAAAGAGTTCCATTATCTCTATATATCACTTTTTAGTCCATATAAAACAGGGAACCATACCCAAGACCAACCGCTAATTCTCGAGCAATCTTGTGGTTTATTTCTGTTGATTCCCCAACTAAAAAGACTGATGTTCCTTTTAATAGCTGCATGACCCCTGTTGTTAAGGACTCCCAGGATTCCATGATGTCAGGCCATTTTAGTTCTGGATCTTGCTTCTTCAAGTTAACAACCAGCTGAGCCTCATCTATATACCTGTTAAGACTCCAATGTTCAATTCAGTGATGAAATGTTTGTTTGGTGGCTCAATTATCAAGAGCAGATATGATACCATATTGTTTCAGAAGGCTTTATCATTCCATAGAGAGTATTGCTATCCAAGAGAGTCTTTTGATATCCAGAATGCTGAACTCTAATTACCAAAGAGCTCTCCCTTGCATCTACAGAGATCTGCCCAGGACTTATGTTTTCATCCTCAAGTTCCAATCTCAACTCTACCTCAGATGAATCATCATGAAACTGCATGAAGTATCATTCTTATCTCACATCAGTCATATCCAAATTTGGTTGACAAATGCTGATTTATGGATTTAAAACTGATGCCAGGTTAAATAGGCTAACAAAATATTAATAAGTAGTCAGCAAACTTTAAAAACTCTACGAAGGACTTCATCAGAATATTTCAGGAATCCGTGGAGTCGCCTCCATCATAATATAGTAATTGGACTGCGAGCTTTTCGATTCAGCATGGAACATAATGTATTTCCTGAACTTTTTCTCGAGCTCCCAATAGTTCAGAAAGAGTTTTACAGGATAAATTATATTATGGATGAACTGAAAAATTGACTTTCATCTCAGAGCTTCCTTTCATTTATACAATTTATATATTAAAAGGTTCAGCCATCCACACATGAATGTAACAAGTAACATCTAGACATTAGTTTTGTCCGATTTTCAGAATTATCGCATACCATCTAGCTGGCCCGAGCAAAAAATTCTCTCTCTGCTTCTTAGTCAAGGTTCCGTAGCTTCTCTTTCTCCTTTTAACTTCAATGAGATGTTGTGCAATGCAAAGTTACTGAAATTCGTTTCAAAAGTTGATTCTCGATTTATCCCCAGAAACGAGGGGACCGAACGCACTAAAGGTAAGCTACACCAAGCAAAATAATATTCAAGAACCATGAGAAAATTAGATTCACGAAATAAAGACCATGAAACAGAATGTTGAAGTTTCTTCCCCAACCAGCATGGAATTCATCGTAAACACAAAAACAAAGAACCCTATGAATCCAATAATCCCAGCAAAATATCAAGAAAACTTGTAGAAATTATAACTATCTCACTTTAACAATGAACTTAAATTACTACACAACTTCCCTAACACTTGAAACACTCCAAAAGTTCAACCTTCAAACACAATTTGGAGCCAACATGTATTTTCCCAGCATTTCCTAGAAAAGCCCAATTGATAAATGAAAGCAACAATTACTATAAGCAATAAACTTGCTTCTTCTTTTTTCCTTTTTTTTTTTCACAATTAAGTTTGGTGGGCCGGTCAAATAACATAGCTTTCAGCAGTAATGTTGATTACCTCATAATGGGTTGTATTTGTGGAGACAATAGGAATGCTGCTACAAAGTAGTATGTGCTTTCGAGTCTTCTTGACTCTTGTAGAAGCCAAGGGAAGAGATGAAGGAAAATGAGTTGCGAAGAACAAGAGTCTTGGTGTATTAGAGCGAGAGAGGAAAGAAGTCTTGGGAAATGAAAGTTGAGGGTTGGTTGTGGTGGGGTTTGGAAGCATGAAGCTCAGAGTTGTGGCCATTCTCTTGTGCTGTGTGTTTGTGGGCAGTGTTCGTTCTCCCGTCAGGTCTTCTTGAGTATTTTGTAAAACTACAGATAGAATAGTGGACATAGAGACGGTTTGGATTCTATATTATAATTTTTTTTTATTTTCTAATTTTATTTAATATATATATATATATATATGTTAGAAATATGCACTTTACCTTATGTTTGGATTTATGTTTTGTTTTGTGTTTTGGAGATAGAGAAAGAAAATAGAGATAAGAAAGTGTGTCTTGAAAATAAATGATATATTTGAATTTGTGTTTTGAGATAATTTAAAATAGTTTAAAATAAGTGGTGTAGGTATGATGTTGGGATTTGGAGACAAAAATTACTGTTTATTGTCAAATCATATTATTTATATATATATATATATATTATTATATATAAATATGTATATATATATTGTATGTTTAATGTTTTATTTTTTTAAGACAAAAATCACTGTTTATTATTAAATTATGTCCCTTTTATATTATTAAATGTATATATATATTATATAAGAAAGTTGAAAAATAAAAAAACACACAAATAAGGTGTAAAAATACAAAAACAAACATTAAATGTATTTTATCTTATCTCAAAAAATACGAAAATATGAATCTAAATATTGCCTTAATATTTTTTATTTATAAATATAGATAAAAATGTTCAACCATCTGTTTTTTTAAACCTAAAAAAGTTTAACCATTTTGATTACCTGTTGTGTTTTTGCATCCATTGTTATTACCTTTATAATTGTTAGGCTAAATTATAGCCACCTCCTCCGAGGTTTGTACGACGATAAATATTTTTTTGAAAAAATTATAAGTACCTCTCAGTTATAATTTTATTTAATACTGAGTCCATTTTGTTAGTTTTCGTTGTATTTCTGTCTAATTTTTGTGATAAACTGGTCAAAATATTCTTTTGGATTGTGAATTATACTTTTATATATTTTTTAAATTTCTAAACTACTTTTATGGACTAATATGATTTATGAATTATTTACTTTACCAACCCTCATATTTTTTTTTATATTTTCTCAAATGTTTAGGATAAATTAGTAATTTTTACCTCATTATTTAGGAGCTACATTAATTAATTTTCATTTGAGGGGGATATTTAAATTTGCCAAATAATGAAGTATAGACGTAATTATGTCAAATTTTAAGAAAGTAGTTAATATTTACATTTAAAATTGAAAACTGGGCAAAGATTTCTAATTTTTTTTCTTAATTAGGTTAAGAATTTTCAATTTTAGTATTTATTGCCCCTCCATTTATTTTAGTTTCTTCTCAATGTGGTAATGATAAGAGCCTAAAGTATCAAAGTTCAATATATAAATGTAAATGTTTGAAATGTGTCAAGAGTTTTTAAGGTTGTCTCTCTATGAGGGTTCTTCCATAGTTGATTAGGGTTCTTTTCTTCCTCCTTTGGCTTGGGAGACTTCATGAACGGGTCATATACCTTGCTAATTCGGTATTTTCAAGCACTTGGAATCGCATTTCTTCTCCTGTTCCTATTTCTCTTTTTCTGCTTTGCTTTACTATTTGGGGAAATTGCAAAATCAGTCCCGTAATTAAAGGGATGACGTTCTTGATCCTGTAATTTTAGGACTGACAATTTTAGTCCTGTGAGTTTCAAAAAGGTCACAATTTTAGTCCTTCGCATGGCTTTCTCAGCATTAAAATGAGCATTTTAGTCCATTTTTAATTATTTTGCATTCTAATGCATATATTAGCACATGCTCACCTAGAATGGTCTCAAAGCCAAGGTTTATTAAAAAAATATTTGTTTATATTGCGTTTAGATATTTTTTCCATTAACATTTTTCCCATTAACGGAGGAGACTCTTTAAGAGAATGGAACCGAACTAAAGTTTGAGTTACAACAGGGAATACTTTCAAATTCTGAAAGATCGAAGATGGAATTTTTTATGGAAATGCTAGAAAAGGAGAAAATTATCTCCAAACACCGAATAAGGGTTCGAGTGACAACAGGAGTATTTCTGGATCTTGAAAAAAAAAAACAGAGCAATAATTTCGTCCTAGGAATTCTAAAGAAGGCCATAAAGCCGGATCCTGAACCTCTTATTGAGGAGGAACAAGAAGAATTGTGGAGAATTCACTAGATCCAAAAGGCTACCAGGAAATACAGTAAAAAATATATATGCAATCGAAGTCCATGGTAGAATATCAACAAGGAGAAACATAACAGGTAATTTCCTTCACTAATACACTTCTATAGATTATGATTAAAGGAACTGATTGTAAAGAACTCGAGCCGGATACCTCGAAGATCTCCCAAGATTTGAGAGAAATTCAAACGACAGTGCAAGATTATAGACATAGGTTAACTTACATACCTATAAAAATAGAAACTTTGAGTTAAAAGGTGGACAAGATCCTTTAAGATCCTCTCAAATCTACATAAGGATCTTACAGATCTGAAGAGAGAAGTTGCAGATCTAAAGAGAAACCAAAGGGAAAGGCCTGAGACATCCAGATCTAGACAAGAGCGGAACAAGGACGCCCTTGGAATAGTATCTCTTGTACATCAGAAGGAAAAGGTGACGGAGATTCCAAAGCTAAAGACCAAAGATGATATGATCCGAGAAGTCATTAGGTCCATGAAATAATGGAAGTTACAAGGGCAAATCTATCATATTTACAAGAATTAACTGAATTCTTTTCCCAACTTGGGATTGTAGATTTAGTCAATGTTCAAACCAATGAAATCACTAGCACTACCACTGCCGGAGGGAAGTAAAAGTTTCAATGATCCTCCACAGGATTATCTAATAAGACAAAGTACAAACTTTCACACCAACGCTACACTAAATTAGTGGGAACCAGACTTAAAGAGAATCTAAGGAGAAATCCAAGAGTGCCAAAAAATACACCTTAGGCAAGGACCATGTTCCAACCCTTATATCCATATAACGTTGTACTCAACCTGGATGTTATCGACTTTCGAAACATTGAGAAGCTGATAAATGAGTGGATTGCAGCCATAAAGATAGCAGCAACTACCCTAGAACTCGACAAAAATAACTTCATAAAACTAGTAGAGTTGAGCTTGGAGGGTTCAGTAAAGATCGGATGGGACAACACCCTAGAAGATACAAAAGCCAATATCCTTGTCGGAGATTTGAAAAGTATAATAGCAGATCAGCTAGAAAGGCTTATCAAGATACACTTCATCGAAAATGGATATTTCGAAGGAAGTAGAGCAGAGAAAGCTAGAGAATATGCACAAGCTCTCTTTGGCCTTGAATTAAGGAGTATCTGCGCAGTAGATGAATATATCTATTGATTTAACAAGTATTTCTTCCACAATGAGTAGCAACAGAGGTAGCATGTCCAATTTTCTTTGCAAAGATATATAGTCCATGGAGGTAAATGTTGATCCAGTCATACAAAGTACCCACAAGACAGTTGGACTCAGTTGCAAGGAGGATATCTTTTCTTAAAGACAAACTGAGATTAGTATTATCAAGCATCCATCCAGAAAATATGAAGAGACTGAGGGGTAAGATCAAATGGACCTCTCTCTATTGTGATAACAATAATTTTCCGATAATTATATGAGAATCAAGCGAGCCAAGGAAGAGACTCCTACCCTAGGAGTTCCAGAAGAACTTGTTTCAGGTGGAGATCATGGTGGTCCAAATCAAAGGCCAGATCATACAAATTTGAAATAGAAGACTGGACCAACAAGGCTTCATCCTACGGATATACACGAACAAATACAAGATCCATAAAAAAAGAACCCCTACAATGAGTACTTTCAGAAGAGCCCATACCCGAGCCAATGATAGTTTTAAATATTGCAACTTCTGGACATGCGGAGCAAAGGGACATATATCTCCAAATTGCCCGCAGAAATGTGGTGAATTAAGAGTATTTGAAGCCACGGATGACATCTAAGACGCGTCTACTATGGTGATTTGGTACCCATGTACCAATTCAAAGATCTTCCTTCATATGAAAGTGTATATGAGGAAGAGATAGAAGCTGATTCGAATGGATCTTCAACCGAGTCAGAATAACTACAATGAGGGAGATAGACTTCAAACCTCTGAAAGCCTGTCGGGATTCTTTTCAAAGATGATGGTGTCAAGCAAAATTATGAAAGAATCATGCGTCAAGACTCCAACCTCAGCCCATATGATGGATTTAGGATTGGATGAATTGGGAGAGTCCTCAATCAGATAGGGTTGAACCAAAGGAAACATCACATACTCTACAAAGTAAGTTCAAGTAAGTTTGTTATTCCCATTGAGCTTAGGGGTAATGTAATGGAAATGCAACTTATTCCTAAAGAAGAAATTCTTGAAGAATTAAGTGAGCTTAGAGAAGAGGAAGTTGTTACTATGAAATAAATCTATATAGGAACTATTGAAATAGTAATAAAAAACAACTTTTAAGGAAGAAATTGATTCAGAAATATATATAATGGATAGAACAATCAATAACTTAACACATGGTTGTTTTGGGACAATGATAGGTAACTTGTATGCAGAAAAATTAATATTTGATATTTATCTTAAGATTGCATACAATCTAGCAGACCAAGATTTCAATAGAGTCTTGACCCTTCATTAGGATTTTAAAAAGAAAAGATCTTATGAAAGTAGGTAATAGACCATATTCTATAACTTATAGAATAACTTATGCTCTTTCCAATACACATCATTTTGATATAATTTCTTAGGAAAGAGTATATTGAGATGTCTAGAATTTTTAAGGAATTTTCCATGATAATGACACCAGACCCGATTAGGATACCTAGAATGGGTGGTGTCGACATCATAATCAAGGATCACCTAGTTTTAGATCGAACACTTAGCTTTAGAACTGAGCTTAGTAGTAGAATGTCCTTTTTGAAAGATAGGATTACACGCTACAAAGAAAAAGAGAAAGAGTTGATAAAAACATTTACTCCACAAGATGAGGGTAGATAACGTAAAATTTAGACACCCTGAATGATGGAAAGAAATACAAATTATATTTGACATCACTAAGAAGAAAAATTATTTTTCTTCTGACGACTTATATCATTTGCAGCAAGTTGTTATTGGTAAATATGAAGGCATGCTAGAATAGCAAGCCATGAGATCATGATTTGATAACTCTGCAATTGTCACGATTTTATAGCGATTTAATCTTCCTCTTTAAGCCAAAATATCCCTAATTATGTGATTTTATTGCATATTCAACAAAAAAGGAAGATATGAGGCAAAGATGGCAAAAATCAAGCTAAAATCGAAATTGAAGGCATTAAAAAGGAAAAAGGAGATTACAAGGAAATTTCTGCAAAATTGACTAAGCGTGCCCACGCTTAGTGGAGTGGTCAACTCGGGTCAAGGAGGAAAACAAGTAATTTTCGCAAAAGCTAAAGGAATGAAGTGTTTAGGTTTAGAAAGGATTCTTTAAAACTTATCTCTTGTTATTTATTTAACTTTTTAGAATTAATCACGTATTTATCCCCCCTACGTCTAGATTCATAGGAGACTTTTATTATAAATAGGGGGTTCTCTTCATTTGAAGGGAGTCAGTTATTGATTGGAACTCTATAGGATTCTTTGTTCATTCTTTCTCTTTATTTTTATTTTGTAACCGGAATTAATGGAATTCCACTTTTTAGTGTGTTCTTCCATTAACATGTCCGGCTAAATTCCTTATTTTCTGGTTAAGGTATGGTGATTGCTTGATTCGCATTATGTTGTGAGATCTAATCCGCTCTTTTTACACTTGTTAAATGAATATTCATGTTATTCTCTGTGCTTTTATTACAAACATCTGATTTATTAATGATTCGGCCGGTTGTTCATTATCAAGAAGGTTTGCTTTGCTAATTGAACTTTATAAATCTGTGTAATTGTTTATTTAGTTCATTGCTTAGTAGCAACATAGCATGATTAATTATGTCATAGTAATTAGTTGTGTTATGAGGAATGCATGATCTAGTTTAAACGAATTGTCCTCGTAGGAGTTTGTTGATTAAAATCAGGCCTTTCTAATTCTTAATGTTGTTAATAGATTAAATCTTGTGGACGTTCTCAGGGTTGTCTGTTAATTAGGGATCTAGTCAACGGTCGTACCTTGGCTGACGAAAAGGTAAGGAAAGTTGAGGTTGTTAGGTCGTACCAACAACCATAACTGATTTATTTATTTATACATGTGTTATTCTTGCATCAATGATCAACTCACAAGAATCAAGCATGATCCTAGCCTTAACTGGAAAATCTCTCTCTCGTATCTTCATTAGGTAATTTTAATTGTTTATTTATTTTTCGATTACTTATTTTTATCATCAATCTTCCCCCATTATTCTCTTTTTCTGAAAGAAATCAACTTAAAACCAATCTCTGTGGATTAACTTTTTGGTGATCTCGACACCCACCAAATTTTGGCGCCGTTGCCGGGGATTGGCGATTTTAAGTATATTTCTTTATTTTTAGTTACTTGATTTTTATCACCATTGATACCAAGGTCTTCTCGCACAGGTAAACTGGTATACGACCCCGAAATCGAGAAGACCGCACGAAGACTTCATTGGGAGACTAAGCAACAATCGGAAGGAACATCCGCTCCCTACGAAAACGAAAAAGACATAACCTTGGAGTTTGAGGAATCTCTAAGCGAATCCGAAGAAGAGATAATGGCTTTGATTCCTGAAAGATCGATCAATGACATGACGTTGCCTGATCTGAACCAGCAGCCACTGTGCATTGAGTACCCAAATTTGGAGGTAAACTTTGAATTGAAATCTGGATTAATTCATTTACTTCCCACTTTCCATGGCCTCGCAGGTGAAGATCCACACAAGCATATGAAGGAATTCCATGTGGTATGCTCTGGAATGCGACCACAAGGCATAAGCGAGGAACAAGTCAAACTGAGAGTGTTCCCCTTCTCTCTTGCCAATCAAGCGAAAGATTGGTTTATTTTCTACCTTCAGAATCCATTACAAGATGGAATGATCTCAAGAGGCAGTTTCTTGAGAAATATTTTCCTGCCTCAAGAGCCACAACAATCCGGAAGGAGATCATTGGGATTCGTCAATTCGCAGGAGAGAGTCTTTTTGAATATTGGGGAAGATTCAACCAACTAGTGGGAAATTGCCCCCATCATCAGATCCCGAACTACCTGTTGATCCAGTATTTCTACGAAGGTCTATCAAGTATGGGTAGGAAACTGATAGACGCGGCAAGTGGAGGAGCACTGTTCAATAAAACCCCCACAGAAGCGCGTAGCCTGATCTCGATTATAGCATCCAACACGCAACAATTTGGGATTAGATACGATGATCCACCAAGGAGAAGCAACGAGGTAAGTAATCTTGAAGATCGTTTAAATCAACTCACATCTATTGTTGAAAAAGTTGTTGCAGATAAACATCAACAAGTCAAAGCGTATGGTATTTGCACTTTAACAGGACACGCTACCGACATGTGCCCAACTCTTCAAGAGTCAACCACCGAGCATGCCGAATCCGTAGGAGGATTCGCCAGACAACAACAGAGAAGATATGATCCTTTCTCCAACATATACAATCCCGGATGAAGGGATCATCCGAATTTGAGTTACGGTAACCAACACCAAAACTTTCAAAAACCCCAATACAGACCACCTCCGCAGCCTAATCCCTCGCCCAGCCCTTCTCTCAAAGACATGATGAAAGTACTAGTGACCAACACACAATAGTTCCAGCAACAGACCCAGACGAGCATTCAACAATTCCAGCAACACACCCAGACCAACATTCAAAACCTAGAATCTCCAATCAGTCAACTGGCGTCGTCTGTTGGTAAGCTAGAGTCCCAAGGTAAGCTACCTTCTCAATCTGTCATTAACCCTAGACAAAATGCTGGTGCTATTATGCTTCGTAGTCGAAAAGAATTGCAGGAAAATGTGAACGAAGATGGCACTAAACCTGGGCACAATGTGAAAAGAAATTGAGGTCCAACAAGAACAAGCCAAACCCGAAGCGGACCACCTGAAGCCTTTGGTAAGCAGACCACCCTTCCCAGAAAGATTCAACAAAACAAAGAAGGAAGAGGAGGAAAAAGAGATTTTTGAGACGTTCCGCAAAGTGGAGGTAAACATCCCTTTACTCGATGCCATCAAGCAAATACCCCGATACGTGAAATTTCTCAAAGAACTATGCACTAGTAAGGGTAAACCCAAGGGAAACGAACGGGTAAGTATGAGGGAGAACGTCTCTGCAATTCTTCAATGAAAATTACCCCCAAAATGTAAGGACCCAGGTACGTTCTCTATACCTTGTAAAATTAGTATGATCGGAATAAAGAGGGCTATGTGCGACCTTGGAGCGTTTATAAATGTTATGCCCCTAACCATTTTTGAGTCCTTAAATGTTTGTCCTTTAAAGGAAATAGGGGTAGTCATCCAACTTGCAGACCGCTCTGTAGTTTACCCGGAAGGAGTCTTGGAAGATGTTCTTGTACAGGTAAATGAATTGGTGTTTCCCGCCGATTTCTACGTGTTGGATATGAGGGAAGACAACTCCCCCGATTCCACATCAATCCTGCTAAGAAGACCGTTCCTCAAGATAGCTAGAACAAAAATCGATGTGCACAGTGGAAGTCTCACTATGGAATTCGACGGTGAAATCATAAGATTCAACATCTATGAATCCATGAGGTATCCAATTGATTTACCTACTGCTCTTCTTGTAGATATCTTTGACCCTCTCGTGCAGGATTCCATAGCAATTGGCGGCGAGGACCATGTGAAGTATGCATTGGAAGAAAGCCTCACGTTAGAGAAAGCAAAGATTTTGGAGGAAACAATGATCATAGACCCAAATATCGGTGATACCGTTTTTGAACTCGAAGCCCTTCGAATTTTACCCCCCAACGTTGCTTTCATCGAATTACTGCATTATCACACTAAAATTGTTCCCTCTATATTGCAGGCACCCGCATTGAAATTAAAGGAATTACCAAAACACCTTAAGTACGCATTCTTGGGAGAGAACAAAACATTACCGGTGATCATTTCAAGCAAGCTCACTGATCTTGATGAGGAAAAACTGATCCGAGTGCTTCGCGAGTTACGAGAAGCCATTGGATGGACTATTGCCGACATTAAAGGTTTAAGTCCTTCAACTTGCATGCACAGAATACTCCTAGAGGAAGGCACAAAACCTTCAAGGGAAACACAACCCCGGTTGAATCCTTTGATGATGGAAGTGGTAAAGAAAGAGATTTTGAAACTCCTCGATGCAGGTATGACTCAAGTAAGTCCGACTCAAGTAGTACCTAAGAAAATAGGTATTACTGTAGTCGAAAATTCTGTTGGAAATTTAGTACCCACACGTGTTCAAAATGGGTGGCGAGTTTGTATTGACTATAGAACGCTTAATGTCGCCACTAGGAAAGATCATTTTCCACTTCCATTTATAGATCAAATGTTAGAAAGGTTAGCCGATCGATCTCATTATTGTTGTCTTGATGGATATTCAGGTTTCCATCAAATTCAAATGGTGCCGGAAGATCAAGAGAAACAACATTCACATGCCCATTCGGAACCTTCGCCTATAGAAGAAAGACCTTTGGTCTATGCAACGCACCCGCTACCTTCTAAAGATGTATGGTTAGTATTTTTTTTGACTTTGTTGAACACTTTATTGAAGTTTTCATGGACGATTTTACTACCTACGGAAACTCATTTGAAGATTGTTTGGAAAAATTGACTAAAGTACTTGAAAGGTGCATAGAAAAAAACCTCATTCTAAATTATGAAAAATATCATTTCATGGTAGATCAAGGTTTAATTCTAGGACATATCGTGTCTTCTAGGAGGATAGAAGTAGATAGGTCTAAAATAGAAGTCATAAAATCCTTGCCTTACACCGCTAGTGTGCGGGAGGTTCGTTCTTTCCTTGGACATGCAGGATTCTATCGACGATTTATAAAGGACTTCTCGAAAATCGCCCAACCATTGTGTGCGCTGCTGCAGAAAGACGTAACTTTTGCATTTGATGAAGATTGCATGAAAACCTTTAACAAGTTAAAGAATTCCCTAACATCAGCATTGGTGATTCGTCCCCCTGACTGGAATCACCCTTTTGAGATAATGTGTGACGCTAGTAATCACGCCATCGGGGCTGTCCTAGGCCAAAAGATTGAAAAAGATCCCCACGTGATATACTACGCCTTACGGATGTTGGACAAGGCTCAAAGCAATTACACAACAATGGAAAAATAACTTTTGGCTATTGTTTTTGCTTTAGAAAAATTTCGCCATTATTTACTTGGAACTAAATTGTTGTGAATGCAGCGTTGAGATACCTGTTGTCAAAGAAAGAGGTAAAACCACGATTGATAAGATGGATACTGTTGCTGCAAAAATTAAATCTAATGATTAAAAATAAGAAAGGGGCAGAGAACCTCGTAGCTGACCATCTTAGCCGATTGGTCACCGACGAAAACCCACCACCTCTAAATGACAAGTTCCCAGACGAACATCTTCACACCATTCAAGGAGTCACCCCATGGTACCCTGATATAGTTTATTTCTTAGACACTGGTGTTCTACCACGAGATTTGACTAGAGCAAGAAAAGATAAGATCAAAAGTGATGCCAAACACTATGTGTGGGATGAGCCTTACTTATGAAAATTTTGTTCGGAATAAATCATTCGAAGGTGCGTTCCTGAAATTGAAATCCCCTCTATTCTTGAGTTTTGCCATTCATATGCATGTGGAGGTCACTTTGGACCAAAAAGGACAGCACGAAAAGTGCAAGAATGCGGCTTGTTTTGGCCAAGTA
The DNA here is from genome assembly GCF_000512975.1 of Sesamum indicum. Classification (NCBI taxonomy): domain Eukaryota; kingdom Viridiplantae; phylum Streptophyta; class Magnoliopsida; order Lamiales; family Pedaliaceae; genus Sesamum; species Sesamum indicum. The sequence continues at coordinate 6,914,444 of NC_026146.1, read as the reverse complement.
TGTATGCATATCTATTTTGTAAATTTTGTGAAAATTGCCAAAAAGTAGGGAATCTCGGCCGTCGTAATCAAATTCCCCTTTTCCCAATACTTGTGTGCGAAGTATTTGATGTGTGGGGATCTACTTTATGGGCCCCTTTCCATCTTCTTTTGGCAAGACTTACATCATTTTAGGAGTAGATTATGTGTCTAAATGGGTAGAGGCAAAGGCCACTCGTGCCGATGATGCTAAAACTGTCGTGGAATTTGTCAAGGCTAACATTTTCTCTAGGTTTGGTATGCCAAGAGCAATTATAAGCGATCGAGGGACACATTTTTGCAACAAGGTGGTCGATGATTGTTCAAGAAATACAACATCACGCATCAAATCTCAACCGCCTACCACCCTCAAACGAATGGCCAAGCGGAAGTCTCCAATCGAGAGATCAAATCCATTCTCGAGATAACGGTGAATCCTAACCGAAAAGATTGGAGTACACGCTTGGATGACCCACTTTGGGCTTATCGTATGGCATACAAAACACCGATAGGTATGTCCCCATATCGTTTGGTTTATGGTAAATCTTGTCACCTCCCTGTCGAACTTGAGCATAGGGCATATTGGGCGATCAAGCAATTCAACTCGTCAATGGATGAAGCGGGAGGGCAAAGGAAGTTTCAAATACAAGAGCTCGAAGAGTTACAAAATGATGCTTATGAGAATTCAAAAATCTACAAGGAAAAAGCCAAAGCATTCCATGATCGCACCATATCTCGGAAAGAGTTCGTTGTCGGGCAAAAAGTTCTCCTCTTTCATTCTAAACTCAAGTTGTTCCCGGGTAAGTTGCGTTCTTTGGACCTTTTATTGTTACTAATGTTTTCCCCCATGGTGCAGTCGAAATCAAGAGTCCCACAACTCAAAAGGTGTTCAAGGTGAATGGACATCGGCTCAAGCCTTTCTACGAGAACTTTCAAACACCAACAATTGAGAAAATTCAACTTGTGGATCCCGCCTTCACCTAAACGAACTTCTCTCAATCTAGCCAAAGACGTTAAAGAAAGACGCTGCATGGGAGGCAACCCATGAAATCTCTATCCTTTCCTTCTTTCATTTGATTTTAGTTTTTGTAATTTTGTTCAAAGTTTCTACTAAGCGTACCCATGCTTAATGAAGCATCCAAATCTGTTTGGATGGCTAATTGGACAGATTTGAAATTTTCACTAAGCGTGCCCACGCTTAGTCGATCTTTCAAAACTGTTTTAACTTATTTCATCAAAATAGATTGGAGTTTCCACTAAGCATGCCCATGCTTAGTCGCACTTCGTACTCTGTTATTCACTTCATTTACCTTCAAGTATTATTATTATTATTATTATTATTTTATATTTACGATTTAAAAAAAAGAAGAGAAAATTCAAAAAATCAAAAGAAAGAAGGAAATCAGTCAAATCTTTCCATCACACTTCAAAATCTTTGACCGATTGTTTTATTTATCTCTCTCAGCTCACCCACATCAACTTCAAATCTGCCAAGAACTCTCCATCTCTGTCAACAAAGCCATCTCACCGAAAAAAACTCTTTGCCGCCGTTTGTCGTCGTCGCTCACGAAGTTCTGCTGCTGTTTTGCTGTCGAAGAGAACCCAATTTCATCGTCGCCCAATCCCGCCCTCGACGTTTGCCTCCCGCTGTCGAAACACCCATTCACCACAACAAGAAGCCGTTGTTCACCGACATCATTACCGTTCGTGTCTCACCGTCGCATCGTCATTCGTCGTCGCTGTTCGCAAAGCTACTCGCCGTCTCACCTCCGACACCGAAAATCGACAACTCAAGTTGCCGTCTTCTATCTCAGTTCAGTCACCGTTCGCCATTTACCTTTCGCCGCCGCTCCGACGAAGGAAACCCAGATCCGCCGTTCCCGTTCTTTCTCTTTTCTGATAGTCACACAACCACTCGATTTCTCCCTCTCCGCCGCTAATCCGCTGCTATTTCTTATCTCCTTCATGACGCCGCAGAAACCCATCTCAACCGTTGCTCGACATGCACATCCGAGACCATCAGTGCACGGTTTTATCTATCTCTTTTATCTCATTCTTCTTCTATTATATCTTATCTTCTTCTATTTTTCTTCAGTTGATCAAAGATGAGTAGCCGAAAAAGAATCCGTGAAGAAGGAATCTCTTCCAGATCGGGACCCCGTGGCCGTAGCACGCGCTGTGCAAACACACTTCCGTCATATCTGAAGCTCTTAGCAGAATCCTCAGATTCACAACTCGTACGGAGAAGGATCGCTACGCACTACTTAGCAATCATACTATTCTACCATGCAAAATATTGAACACTGACACTCTACGTACTTTGCATGCTGTTATTAGTAGTGCCTTACAGATTGATAATATTGGTTGGAAATGTTTCTTTGATTGTACCGAACATGCATATGTTGAACCCACGAGAGAATTTTACACCACCTATAAATTCACCACTCCATCATCACTCACATTAGACACGCCAGGAGTAATCAAATTTCGTTTGATGGGGCGTCACTTTTCCATGACTTTGGCTAAGTTCAATATTGCATTGGGTTTCACTACCACTGAAAATGCACGCACTCACGAATACGTTAATTCTTTATGTGATTATCGTGAAGATTTTAATCCTATCAACGAATGCCGTAAACTGTCTACTGATCCCCTTGTCTATCACCCTAGTAGATCGAAAAGGCATTACTTGAAAAGCCCCGTGCTCAAGCTTGTTCTTCGTTTCCTAGCTTTCAATTTTTCCGGTTGTAGAGATACGTCTGGAATTTGTTCTAAAGTTGAATTGTTTTTCTTGTAGTGTATGTTACATGGAATCAAAGTAAATCTTGGATTTTGGTTGGCTACGCAATTTCAATCCTCCATTAACCGAAATCGTGCTTTAATTCTTGGTTCATACATTACTTTGATTGCGATCAATCTTGGTGTTTTTTGCCCTTCGTTCCATAACCTTCACATCGCTTGTGAATCGGAACCATTGGACATGGCCAACTTAACACGAATGGGCCTTGTCACTAGAAATGGTAGTCTTTTTGAGTTTGTGGATGCAGGACGGTCGCCCATCGGAGATACGCCCTCCACTTCAAGACTACTTCACAACAATGCACCAAACGAGGACGTAAACACCGAGAATGAAGAGAGCGATGATGGAGACGATGCGGATGAGAATGAAGGAAGTGATGAGGATGAGGATGAGGATGAAGAAAATGATGAGGAAGGCGAAGCCAACAAAGAAGCAACGGAGCAAGGAGAGGATATGAGCACAGCTAGACCACAACCGCCGCCACCGAATCCACAACAAACAACATTGGACGACATAGCTCGAAAAATCGCTCGCATAGAAGCCAATTTGATGGGCTTATTTGAACACTTCGGGCTGACACCAAGGCAACCACCCACACCATGACCTTTTCGCGACATGCACTCAGGAACGCTTCCTTAAACTCTCTCCTTTTAATTTTTCCTTGAAATGCATGTCATAGTCCACATTGAGGGCAATGTGGATTTTAAGTGTGGGGGTATTATTGTTGAGCATGCTTCTTGAATTGGGTGTTGTTGGTTGCATGTTGAAAATGGTTGTTGCTCTTGGTGATTGTTGAAACTGCTTGAAAAGATATTTTTTGTGCTTGATTTTCTTGATTAGCTTGATCAAAACTTTTGAAGATTGAGTCTTGTGGAAATTTTTTTGCTTGGTTTTGAAAAATTTTGGCATGATAAATTCCTTTCAATTTTTGGACTAATCTTGGCTTGATGATGTTATGTGCAAAAAGAATACATGTTATATGTTTGAGGATAATTCACTAGTTGAAAGCTTGTTTTTACCAAAATGACTTGAGTTAAAATCTTCTGATGTAGGATTAGTGGACTAAAACATATCTCGTGAGATTTTGAGCTTGATATGTCTATAAAAAAATCTTCATTCTTTCTTAAGAGAATAACGCTTCTATGGCTTTGTCTTCCTAGAACTTGCCTTGAACCACATCGAGGCCACACAAATGTGCATTTATCTGGCCTTGAACCACATCGAGGCCACACAAATGTGCATTTATCTGGATATGATAAAGGCATTAGAAACCACTTTTGGCCTTCTTTAACCACCCAACACATTTTAACTTTAGAGAATCCCTTTGAGCCTTTTGACCTATTTTGTTGAGTAACCCGTCATATACGAACCTATCCCGTCATTTGTTTAAAACCTTGATTTTGATCCCTCCAAGAACTATTAGAGCATCAAGGGAAATGGGTTTATGTTCAAAAGAACAAGTTCTCAAAATGGGGGATTTTCAAAACCTTTGTGATTTACATGCTTAAAAGATGTATCTCAAAATGAGTGTAGGGGTTCCAAATTGTGGTCCTCTTTACTTTGTGGAAGCCGACATCAATTTTCTTGTTCTATGCCTATCACAAAAAAAATGGAAAGGATAAAAAGAAAAGAAAAAAAAAAGAAAAGCAATTTTCTTGCCACCAAAAAAAAAAGAGAAGAAAAAAAAAAGTATGAACTCTCCAAAAGAAAGAAGAAAGGCATAGTTCAAGATATTGTCGAAAAAAAATCTTGAAGGTAGATGAGTAAACTTTGAGAGCTTCGCATTATTGTTCACTCAAATTTTTGGTGCTCTAATTAGTTTCTTGGAATTTAACCTCATTGTCCTTTTATCCTACCCCAAAGTAAAGCTCCATTACAACCAAAATTAAAGACCTATTGATCCATATATGTGCATATTTCAAAAGTGTTGGAGATGTAGTGTATAGGCAAGCCTATGGTGAAGCATTGTCGTAGTAAGTGTCGAGAGATACACTTGAGCTATATATACACTTGAGAGAATGGAAAGCGGAGAGAAAATAGTCCACTAGTTTTATGTGATTGATTTTGATAATGGCTATCATGTGGAAACTTGTTTGATACATGTTGAATTATCTCCTTCATAAAGTATGTCATTTACTTTGTACATGATTATAAATTGCCTTGAGTAGTTCAAAATTTGGAAGGAATTTTTGAATGAATCTTGATTTTGCTTGAGGACAAGCAAATAGCAAAGTGTGGGGGTATTTTATAACTCTACAATTGTCATGATTTTATAGCGATTTAATCTTCCTTTTTAAGCCAAAACATCCCTAATTATGTGATTTTATTGAATATTCAGCAAAAAAGGAAGATATGAGGCAAAGATGGCAAAAATCAAGCTAAAATCAAAATTGAAGGCATCAAAAAAGGAAAAAGGAGATTACATGAAAATTTCTGCAAAACTGACTAAGCGTGCCCATGCTTAGTGGAGTGGTCGACTCGGGCAAGGAGGAAAACGAGTAATTTCCGCAAAAGATAAAGGAATGAAGTGTTTAGGTTTAGAAAGGATTTTTTAAAACTTATCTCTTGTGATTTATTTACCTTTTTAGAGTTAATCACGTATTTATTCTCCCCCCTACGTCTAGATTCGTAGGAGACTTTTATTATAAATAGGGAGAGTCTCTTCATTTGAAGGGAGTCAGTTATTGATTGGAACTCTATAGAATTCTTTGTTCATTCTTTCTCTTTATTTTTATTTTGTAACCGGAATTAATGAAATTCCACTTTTTAGTGTGTTCTTCCATTAACATGTCCGGCTAAATTTCTTATTTTCTGGTTAAGGTATGGTGATTGCTTGATTTGCATTATGTTGTGAGATCTAATCCGCTCTTTTTATACTTGTTAAATGAATATTCATGTTATTCTCTGTGCTTTTATTACAAACATCTGATTTATGAATGATTCGGTCGGTTGTTCATTATCAAGAAGGTTTGCTTTGCTAATTGAACTTTATAAATCTGTGTAATTGTTTATTTAGTTTAATGCTTAGAAGCAACGTAGCATGATTAATTATGTCATAGTAATTAGTTGTGTTATGGGGAATGCATAATCTAGTTTAAACGAATTGTCCTTGTAGGAGTTTGTTAATTAGAATCAGGCCTTTCTAATTCTTAATACTGTTAATAGATTAAATCTTGTGGAAGTTCCCAGGGTTGTCTGTTAATTAGGGATCTAGTCAACGGTCGTACCTTGGCTGACGAAAAGGTAAGGAAATGTGAGGTTGTTAGGTCGTACCAACAACCATAACTGATTTATTTATTTATACATGTGTTATTCTTGCATCAATGATCAACTCACAAGAATCAAGCATGATCCTAGCCTTAACTGGAAAATCTCTCTCTCGTATCTTCATTAGGTAATTTTAATTGTTTATTTAGTTTTCGATTACTTGTTTTTATCATCAATCTTCCCCCATTATTCTCTTTTTCTGAAAGAAATCAACGTAAAACCAATCTCTGTGGATCGAAGTGTAGTAGGAATTATTTTTGGTGATCTCGACACCCACCATGATTGCAGGGGTTGCATGAAGAGAGAGCACGAATATGACTTTGGGGTTAAATTTTCTTGAAGATTATAAACCATGGGAAAGAAAAGGTAACAGAATGAAATTCAGTCTGGATGGTGTTACCATAAAAATTGAATGATCAGTCCCTTCTCTATATGCATATCTATTAGTATGTTGTATGATTAATATAAGACATAACATTTTGTAGCTATATTGATTCAGAATTAGGGATTTTCACAACAAAGCCAAGAGTTTTCCTATGGAAGCTATGAAAACCTTATCCGTTATTGCAGGTATTTTTCATAGAAAATCCTAATACTCAACAAGGGTATAAGAGAGGCCAAAATCATGATTGCACCAACATTTGGGACACCTTAGTACAGGGTGAAAACGCCTCCTATATACTTTAATGATACAGGTGCTGATATCTTGCTAGGTAATAATTTCATTCAAACATTTGCAAGATATATGCAGGATAATCAGAGAAATATGTTAATCTTTACTACTAACTGTGGTAGTGTCATACAGGTTTTGCATAGAGAAAAGGTATTTAAAAGGATAATGCCTATAAATTTGCGCAGCAAGTGTGGTGATTTGGATGCTTAAGAAAATGTAGCTTAAGAAAAAATTGGGTAAAGTTTTTCTATCGTTCAAGTAATAGAGACTCATTGATAGCGATAGCTTCTACGAGGAAACTGAGGAAGAGATTAAGAACCTAAAGAAAACATTGCAGGAGATAAAGTCGCTAGATACTAGTGAAGAAAGCAAGCTCTCTCTTGAGAACGTCAATAGATTTATCCAAAGGAACTTCAGTGAAAACCCTCTACCATGGTAGGATAGGAACAAAATTGAAGCTACTCTAAAGGTCAAGGAGGAATGCAAATATGAGTATGTTCAATACAAGCCTATTCAGATTAACATAGAGGATAACAAGGATATGCAGATGATTACTAAAGAGCATACTGGTTTTCTAGTAAGAAACCATGGTAAGATAAAAAGGCTAAACCCAGGTTGGTAATTAACTATCAAGGCATTAATAAAATATTAGAATTTGATGGTTATTATATTCCGAGTAGAGAGCACTTGATTGAATGCATTAAAGGTGCAAAAGTGTTTTCCAAATCTGATTGCAAATCTGGGTTTTATCAGATTAAGATGGAGAGTGAATCAAAGAAATTTACGGTATTCTCCACACCATAAGGACAATATATCCGGATTGTGCTTCCAATAGGTTTAGCTAATGCACCCCAGATATTCTAAAGGAAAATGGATAATCTTTTGAAAGATTATTTTGATTTCATATTCGTCTACATTAACGACATATTGATTACATCTAAAAATATGAAAGATCATATTAACCATCTTGAGATATTTTTCAATGTACGCCATAGAGAAGGTTTAGTGTTTTTTTAGAAGAAAGCTACTATAGATGTCAATAAAATTGAATTTTAGGAATTCTTATTAACGAAACAGGTATTGAGTTACAGGATTACATTATGGAAAAAAATCCGCAATTTTTCAAATGTACTCAAAGATAAAAATCTTTTGTAGAGCTTCTTGAGAGTTGTTAATTTTGCAGATATCTTTATTAAGGATCTTACAAGATACATAAAGGATTTCCGACCACTCTTGAAGGAAAACAGAAAGCTCAAAGTGGAAATGGGAAGAAATCCATACTCAAAGGGTTCGTGAGCTGAAACAGGTTTGTAGTAACCTGTCAAAGCTTGCCATACCATAAGACAAGAACGAATTGATGGTTTATACGGACGTCAATGACTATAGATGAGCAACAGTGCTCACGAAAATGACTATTACAGGGAATAACCTTGTAGAAGTCTGGCACATTAATGAGAAGGAGTTCTTTGCAGTTTGGAAGGTTTTTAAAAAATGACCTTTATTTTAACTTGCTAAAGAATTCACGTTAAAAGTTGATAATACTAAGTTAAGGCTTTCTTAAAGAATAAATTAGAATCTAAAACTGAGAAGGTTCGCATTATCAGATACCCAGTTGAATGCCAATATTATTGTTATAATATTGTCGTTATAAATTCTCATGAGAATGTTCTTGCAAATTTCCTAACTAGAGATGGAGACATTTGAAGCAAACTCCATCATGTTGAGGCCCAAGAACCTCAGAGAAAAACTTGAGGAACTTGACAAGAAGTTCGGACAGCTAGTGATAAATGCCTAAGTTGCTAGACAAATTCAAAAAACTGGTCTAGATACTGTCCAGGCAATAATTAAGGAGTTCCTTATTACCATCCACCTGGCTATGGAACGATTTATGAGAACCAATTTAGAAGGCATCACCCTCGAGGATGATTCACGAGTTGAGGGAGCATGACCCTAAATATACCCTTAGAGTATAGAGCTCTAAACTTATAGCGTCAAATTCAAGTACTGATTGCACAAGCCATCGCTAAACTTTGGTGAAACGGCAACAATTGAATCACAAGAAGTGCAAACTCTTGATGAATCAAGTCAGCTCAACACTTCTGGGGTAAAAAGAGGGAGAGATTAGCCTTAGGCCGATGATAGACACCTCAAGGGCCAGTACTAATGAGTTAATATCTTCATCCTCTTTTGCTTGGAAGGTATACTAGCGAATATGGGAAAAATTAATTTCTCGTAAAGGAGTAAATTCAAGCAAAACCATAATTGAAATATCAAGAAAATACAACAGAGTTTGGATGTTAGAAGGTTCCAAACCAGAAGATGTTCGAGAATGGTATAATTTTGGAGCCCTGAGTTCAGTTTATACTATGTTACCAAGTTTTTCAAAAATTTCAAAGCTTCCGAAATGGATTAGTGGGGCGTTTATGACTCTTGGCAAAACAACCCCCCACTTGAAAAGAGGAGATCTTATGAAGTTAAAATTCATATCAGCAGCTCCAAAAACAGTATGAAAGAGGTCTCATCCAGCTTTCCATTTCATCAAGCTGCAAAGATCAGACATGGTAGCTTTTAACAAAATTAAAGCTGCCTCAGAAGAAACTCCCCTAGTATCAACTATTAGTGAAGATGATGTCTCCACTAGAAGAGTTTGGGATTATGGGTTTGTCTTACTGAGATGGACAAAGTCAAGTATCCAATCCAAATTTTTTCAAACAAAGTGAATGGATCATTCATGTTAAACTCCATGACAGGAAAAAGTACTGAGATCGCAGAAAGTTTATTTGAAAAAAAGGATGCTGATTTGGGAAAATAAGCAACAAGGATGAAAACGTGCAATATGATGCATATTGGGCAATGGCATAACTATGTACGCCCTTGCTGCGAGAAACAAGAAAGACCCTTGTTCGGGACAAAAATTCAGGTCACCCAAAAGAAACTCGAACCAAATCAGGGCAAGGGTAAAAAGAAGAATTTCACAAAATGAAGCAAAAGTTGAAGAATGTAAAAATTCAAGAATAAAACTGTAGGTAGAAAACAACAAAGGCCAACAGTTAAAAATGCAGGTAGAAAACAACAAAGGCCAACAGTTAAAAATGCAGGAGAACCAACTAGCAATCACATGGCCGACAAGCCATCATGACCACCAACTGGAAAGAATGCAGAAATGACAAACACAATCACGTCATCCAAAAAAGACAAAATGATGATGAACACAGTGACATCATCAGAAAACAAGTTTGAAGCTCGGGTTTGAAGTCCCCAGACACTTATAAATAAGGAAGCAATAAAGCAGATAGGGATCATCAGAAAATTTCTCCAACTCTTCAAAGCATGATAGTGTAAGCTTTCAAGTCTTTGTAGTTTTAATTATCAATTTTATGGGGGTTTCCACAACGAGTCAAGTCCTCTATCATATGAAAAGTAAATAGTTGTCTCCTCCAATGGAGGAAATAATATCTATCTAATATTTCATATATTTTTTCAATAAGAGTAAGGCTTCTGTTCAATTTGTTGTCCAATATTCTATTAAGTTCCTATATTGGAGTGTCTTCTAGTCCTAAGGTAGGAAATGAAATAGGACTGCGCTATTTGTTGCTGAATGAGCCAAGTACCTGCGAACCATATGTTGTAGTAGTGGGTTGGAGAAAGTCCGTAAAACCCAGGATTTGGAATAATTGGGAACAAGGCGGTCGAAAAAAGGTATAAATTTATGAAGGCTTAATTTATGTTGGAAGTATGTTGGGCCTATCTTAGAACATGTAGTGGACTATGGTTTATTTTCACTAGAAGGAAAGAATGGTCATAAAATGGGTTGAAGGACCAAAATTGCAAAATTTGAAAGATATAGGACCAAAATTACCACCTCGAAAGATAGAGGACCAAAATTGCCAACCCTTTATAGATTCAGGATGAAAGTTGCAATATTGCCTTACTATTTTTTTCCCTTATTGAGCTTCCTTTCCCTCTTTTTGAGCTTCTTGTTTCTTGTTTTCTAACGCTTGCTGCTATTTTGCTTTCTGTGAACAGGTTGAGCGATGATTGGTAGTAGTCAGGTGGTGTTCCTTGCCCCTCAATTTTCCTGGGAAAGATGGATCAGGACATTCATTGAATAGGAAAGGCATTTAATTTGTCTAAGGATGAGGAGAATGGAATCATCGTTCCTATGGGGGTCTGGCATGGTGAAACTGAGCATCAAGGCTTCTTTCTAATGGGTCAACTCCTCAACTCTAAACCATCCACACTTATTCAATGCAGTTAGTGCTACAGGCAGTTTTCAACCTGATGCGGGGTACGGTTTTTAATGCTCATATATGATTGCAATCGGGTATTGGAATAGACTCCATGTGCGTACTGGAAATGCTTATTGATCTTAGCTAGGGTTGAGGAAAATCAAAGTCCAGGAAATATAGACTTAAATTGGTGTGGGTTTCATGTTCTAGTTCAAGGGCTGCCATTGGGGAAGATGACATGAGAGATGATAGTGTTTACCTGGATCTTGATACGAGTGATAATTGGAGTTTGTGGGGGCTCCTCGCTGCATATTCGTGTCTCTCTTAACGTACGCCCACCTCTCCGTCGTTTGCTGAAAATCCGAGTTATGGTTGGGAACGAGCGTGTGATCTACATACATCTATACTATTATAAAATAAGGTCATGTTGTCGTACCAACTTTTAAATGTAAGATTCATCTTTTAATTTATTACATCCATTCAATAAAACTTGATCATAATAGTAATTACAATATTTTTTAATGAATTTACGAAAAGATTCCTCAAACTTGCACAAACATCAAATTTTGGCACATTATATATTTTGTAGTTGCTATCTCATGACCGATAACCAACCCAGAAATAAGAAAATTAATTATTTGTGATTTTAAATGTTTTTGGACACACATCAAATATGTCGTGTACTGCTAGTAAAATAAAGGGATAATTACATTTTCATCTTCTGAGGTTTGGTATAATTATACGTAGACCCCATGTAGTTTTAAAAATTACATCTAGCACTTTGAGGTTTGCTTCCATCTAACAAATAAGTCCCCATATTAGTCAAAATTCACTGAATTTGCTAATATTAACAAAAAAAAATTATATAAAAATTGATATTTATCCTTGATTGATTAAAATTGACTTATTGCATTGCAGGTCAAATAAGATTTTTCCGACTAAACTACCCTTACAATAGTGAAGATATATCTCCTCACATACAGTAACACGTGAAGCCGTATACGGGTAATTTGGTCACAGAATATTTATTGATCTACTATAAGTCAATAATAAGTCATCGAGGGTAAAAACAGATTTTTTTCAGATATTGTTTGGTTAATATCATCAAATTTTTTTGAATTTTGGATAACGAAGGGACTTATTGTTGGATGGAAGTAAATTTCAGAGGTGATACATATAATTTTTCAAATTATAAAAAAATTATGTATAGTTACATCAAATCTTATTACAGGGTAATGTAACTATCTCTAAAATAAAACAAAACTGAAACATACTTGCCAACAATATAAAAGAAAGTAAAAAAAAAAAAGAAAAAGAAAAGGAAGGTTAAAACTGGGCTCCTCAAATTCACAACTTACCAGCAAAATTTCATTTTTACTAGAACTTAATGATGGAATAGACAAAAACACCCTTATTTTTACAGAACAACCGGAAGCATATCTGTAATCGGAGGGTCAGACTCGTAAAAGCATATTTGTCTAACAGAAATGAAAGGCGGCGGTTCCGTTTTCGCTACTCCATTATGTTATGCCTGATTCGACTTTTTATTTTTTATTTTATTTTTATCTAGGGTTTGAAAAACCAGAGCAGCAGAGAAGAAGGGGCACGAAAAAAGGAAAAGAAATTAATTCGACGACTTCTCTCTGTGTGTACCTATGTAAGTATCGTTTTTAGCTTCTTAATTTGTTTATATTTCTGTAATTGTTTGTTTGATTTTCATGGTGTTATGCAGCTTGAAACTTTTTGATGGATGTGGACTTTTGTGGATCTGTGGTTCCATGTGACTGCTTGTGGATTTTTTGTTTGAATCGTGAATTTTGTAGCATGAGGAGTGATAATTTTGATCAAAACGGAGGAAACTGATAGCACTTTCGGAGAAGGCATGTGAAAGTCAATCAGTCAAATTCCTGCTAATTTTTATATTTTTGGAGAAAATTATGTGTTTGTTAGTGATACGGGGTAATATTTGTGCTTTTGCTCGATTCTTATCCTATTTATTTGGATTTTTCTTTGAAGTTGGGGGTGATTTTATTGCATTTGTTACTTTAAAGTTTTGGCCTTTTAGTTAGATTTTCTTAACTGGAGTTTTGGTTAATTACTTGGGATTTAGAGGTGCTCGTTTTCACTTTAAAAATACAGGAGCTTTTGCCAAATTTCCTTTACTAGAGTTACGGTTGAGTTGATTAAGATTGGAAATATTCTGCATATGTCCACAATTATATTTAAATTCTGTAGAAATTATTTTGCTTGCGCGAGCAGTCGTACTTTCTTACCTCTCACATCTTTTATTGGGGAGTGGAAATTTGCAATTTAAATAAAGTGTGTTTACAGTGGCTTACGGACAATCATATTTACTTTATGCTATTTATGCGGGGAGGTATGGAACCTTGCAGAGTTGATGACTATCGAGGCCATGTGATTACAGTACCCTGAAAGATCAGGTCTCTGACAGTGGTTAGCTGCCTCTACTATGTTGTTATTGACTATTTTTATTTTTCTTTTGATGGGAGAATGCATGCAGAAAGACAGAAGGGGATAGACGGGTGGAGAGAGAGAGAGAGAGAGAGAGGGGGGGGGGGGGGGGGGGGGGGGGTGAAGGGAGACGGAGGGTTAAGAGACTGTTTAGCAAGCATGACTTGGTTGAATGCCCGGAGCTCTGAAAAACCAATCCACCTTGTTTGTCATAATTTATAAATCCACCTTGTCATTTACTGTAGGTGCCTCTTGATGCATTGCTGTGGGATTTGAGTTTGGTGTTTGTTTAGTTGTTAGGATTTGCCAAACAAAAAATCTCTGTCGAGAGTTCTGATTGGTGGTAAAATCCAATGAATAGAAGTATAATAGCATTATGTTACAGGCTAATTGAACGAATTAAAAATTAAATCAGCATTCTTTCAAGTGGGTTTTGGTGTGGCATTTACTAGCTTATCATTTTTCTTGGGACCATAGTTCTGATTTAATTTGTGAACAACCACCATGTGACGTGTGGAAGATGGGAGATACAACTGATGATTCCTTGCCTTACATGGGAATTAATGTGAACAATGAAAATGCATTATTCTTTCTTCTGATCCCCATTGGGTCTGTATATAGCCTCTTATGAAGTATGTTCTCCTGCTTATGATTGGAGTAGCAGATAGCAATGAAAAATGATTATGAAATTCTTGGTAATATGTCTATTTATGTTCATCATCTGCTGGCTCATTAATGTTCTCAGGGTGGCGGAGTTAAGCCCATACCATAGGTTATTATATACCAAGAAAAGCTAAAAAGAAGGATATTATTTGCAGTAAATAATGGTGATGAATATTTGGCATGCAGATGAAAATATGCTTACTTGTTGCTTATATTATCATATTCTCTCTTTGTCTTCTATGAAAATTGTGCTTCTGCGTATCTAATCTTTCTTTTTTTGGTGAATATCTAATCTTATATTCCTTCTGTCATCGCTTGAGTTTGTTTTATTCTATGTACACGCATGTTTCATTGTACATCAGAATTTGTATTACTACAAGCCGGCTACTGGGTACATGTAGGGTTGCGGTGGTGAATCTGATGTAAGGACATCGGCGGCGCAGGAGCAGAACTAGGGTTTCAAAGAGCTCTTCTCTCTTTTCTTTCTTTCTTTTTTCCATTTGAAAGGAGAAAAGAAAAAAAAAGGAGAAAAGAACAGAAAAAAGGAATGTTCATTTAAAAGACATTAGCAGAAAAATGTAGGGTTTTCTAAACCTTTTTAACTTACTTTTTTTAAACAAAGTAACAGAACAATATATAAACAAAAATAGAAAAAGAAAGAGAAAATCCCTCATTAGTTGTTTTCAATATATTTTTTTATGGTATAATGATTAATATAATTCTAGTATTTATATTTAATTACTTGTGTCATACTGATGTTAAAAGATATTAATGTATGAATATATAATTTATTTATGAAAATATGCACCGAGCTTTAAAAACCCGTTCTCCGTCATGGCTCCAAGACACCTTTACGCGGCGAGACGCCGTGCGCTTTTAAACAGCTATGGTTGTATCTATTTCCTATTATTTTGGACAAAGATTTTTGCTTTTGAAATTCTTAAGGAATTGAATAAATAACAAGTTATTTGATGAGCTCCCCCTCTTTAGTTATGCTTTATGGTAATATTATATTTCTTCTTTGTTTTTGCACTATAGATTCCTCTCTTTCATGAGGATTTTTACAGACTGTATTACTGTCTGCACCTCCACTAGATTGAAATTACTATTTGGAGAAAAAAGTATATCAAGTTTTACTTACGAACATTTGATAAGCTCTATACTACATGAAATGCCTATTTTTGACGAGAGGAATGAGTGCGGCTGATGGACAATCTGATGTCAGATCAATTTCAACATAAGCTGAATGAGTATTTGCTCGTGTATCTGTTTCTCTCATTTTGGTTTTGTTGGTGCTGTTATCTATATTTATCTTGGAATTTGGTGCCGCTTGCTTTTGCTAGAATGGTTAAGAGTTTGTTTTGCTAGAATGGGTAAGAGTTGGTTTTGCTAGGTTAGTTTCCTATAGCAGGAACGCTTTTGGCGCTATATCTCTGCTCGTTTATGCCTGTCTCCTCCACTTATATTTATTTGTATTCCAAGTCAACAAGATTTCTCTTTCAACATTGCAGGCGGAAGGGGGAACACAAAATATTGGATATATGCTTACCCATGTTGCTGAAATTGTGTTGATTGATTTGCTTGATGCTATAATGTGTGTTTGGTTAATCAAGTTAGTATCATTACATGGCTATGGACTAGAAAATGTGTAGCTAGAATCCTAGAATGTCTTTTCCTCTAATGGAGCACTTCAGTGCCAGGTTTTTCTCCTCAAAATGTGTGAGCGTTAAAGAAAGTCGCCAGTGCATTTTGTCTGCACCGCATCGGAACTGCTTTCTTGAGCTTTGTTCTATGCAATATTGTGGCTTCTGGTTGAATTGATTGTTTTGACTGTGGCAGCTGTTGTTGTTGGATTTATTCTTGTGACATCATGAGAGAGGTTTTTACCTAATCTTTTAGCCGTATTCTTATGTTCAGGCTTTCCCCAGTGGTGCTGATGGCTTTGCTTTTTTGAGGCGAAACCAAGAGTAACCCGTACAAGACTTTTTGTCTTTGAACTTTTGGCTGCCAATTGGTGGATAGGCATTGATCCATTAGGCAGACATGAACACAAAGTTAGAAAAGGTATTGGATAGTGGCCGACATGTTGTCGTTGATCTGAAGAGAAAGCGGTCAGATCGGTGCACCCTCTCTTCAGGGGGTGCCACCCAATTCCTGGTTCCTCTGCAATCCTCTCCCAGTTCGGCCATCTTCAATCTTGCCAAGCGGAGGAAACTGGGCGGATCTGAAAGCAAGCATTGCAGTTGTGCTTTTCCATCAGGGAAACGTATGCTTAAATATTATTCCAACTTCAAGAAAAGTGGGATTGTGCGCCGGTTGATGTATTATTGCAATGACGAATGGAATGATTTCTCCCAGGATATTGTTACTTTTATCAACAAAGACCTTGTGAAGAAGCCTGTCTTAGAGGTGGAGGTTAATGGAAGTAAGATCTTGTTGGATTTCTTGCATATGTTGCAGTTGGACATGGATACTGGTTCGCATCAGCCTATTGCTTGGATTGATGTCTCAGGGAAGTGTTTCTTCCCTGAAATTGTTACTGATGATGAACCTCGTGGTTGTTGCTATCAAGGAGCTGAGTCTCAGGAGTGCAATGATATCAACTTGCATTTGGAGATTGAATTGCATGGATTATATGATGAATCTAGTGGGGAGTCCAATGCTATTGTTGAGCAAGCACGAAGTCATGACAATGCTGCAAAAGATTGTGAGGATGAAATCAACAGTTGCGCTAAAGCATCATCAGATGTGGAAGTTGATGAGAAATATGACGGTAATAAACAGGTGAAGGGGAACATGATACTAGCTGTCGATCATATGCATGACTCTTTGGATTCTGATGCTGTAGAGCAGATGTTCTTTAGAGTTATTAGCTCATCTGTTGCAAAAATTGTTGACATACATCGTTGTACGAGCATTGCAATGAAAACTCGATTGGAGCTTTTTGAAAAACAGGTTGAAATTACTAAAAGGTACCGTGGGGATGCAAATGTCCAATATGCATGGCTTCCTTGTGTGGGAGGAGCAGTTCAAACCATATTAAAGTATGGGGTTGGGTATTATGAGCCATTGAAAATTGAGCGCATGCATGGTATTGGAATGCATCTAATTCCTGCAAATGGCACTCCGATCAGGTTTGGTTTTTCTACTTCTCTTTGCAATAAGATTGGCTTTAATTTTGTTTATGCTCTTCTAGTGTCAAATGATGATTGCATTAATTGTGCGAGGTTTGATACTGTTATTCTCGTGAGTAAATGCAGCTTTGATGTTTTCTTGATGAGGTAGCACGGTTGTTCTTTCTTCATCTCTTACCCTCGTCTAGTGTTTTGTTGGGTAGATCAACAAATCCATTTGGTTTTGTAGTTGCGATTTTTGGTGCACTAGATTTCTACATATTCTGTGTGCTTGATCTCTAAAGGATGTTGCTTAATTGCTTCTGATTGACAGTTCACCATTGGGCTATTTAGCATTCGTAGCTATATTGCAATGTTTCCATCTGGAATTTCGTGCTAGTGATGTATTTTTTATTCTGGATTACAACTTGTTTGGTATCTCTTGTTTCTTTCAGTATCAATTATTTTGATGTTGACGAAAATGACACACGACATTTGGTACTATGTCGTGTTATAATGGGGAACATGGAGCTAGTTCCCTTGGGATCGAGTCAGTTCCATCCTAGTAGCGAGGACTTTGATAGCGGTGTTGACAATCTTCAAAATCCAAAGCGTTATGTTGTATGGAACATGAATATGAATTCTCATATCTACCCGGAGTGTGTTGTTAGTTTCAAGATGACTTCTCATGTTGAAGGTAATAGTTTGCCCTTGCATTTAACATTCTCTTATCATGGTATGTGCTGAAATCTTCTTTTAAGGTAGTTATAGTGAGGTGATAGTTTGCCCTTGCATTTAACATTCTCTTTTTGTGGTATATGTTGAAATCTTCTTTCAGTGGCAGTTATAATGTTTCATATCATAGCACCTTACATCCTTACCTAGGACTATGTTATTTGCTTGCTCTCATGAGTTTTCAGATTCAAATCAATGACGTATTTATTACCAGAAAATTTCACATGTAGTTCTTAAGGAGGATGAAGGTTTTCGATAGATATACTCAAAGAGAAACTGTACTGTCAAGGCAATGTCTCGTAAAAATTGCTAATCTTTTCTGTCACACCTCACGCTCCCTGCCATATGAAGCAACCTTATTTCCAGAAATTGGCTTAACTTCAAATGCAAGTCAGTTGGATTTTTATCTTATTTACACTCAAAGTTCTAGTAATGATTGTGAAGATTTTTATCATTTTACTATTAACTGTTCACTTCTCCATAAAATGTATAGTGCCTTATATCTCATTCTATAATTCTTTATAAGGGACTGTTTTTGGAAAGGAGTGCAAGGTTGATATTCCTGGAACCGGTGCCTGTTATGGAGGACCTCAATCTCAGGTATGGTCTTGTTCGCAAGAGTTGGTAATTTTGTTATGTGGTTAATATATGTGGAGTTCAGACTTTATTTGTGTGTTTTCCCCTCTTTTTCTTCTTGATGTGAGTTTACCTTCTTAATATGTTATGTTTGTGTTTTATTAATCGGACACTTAATATATAGCTGTCTCATGGGAAAGGGGAAAAAAGGTGTTACGAGTCTTATGACTTTGCTTTTGATGTGGTAGTACTCATTTTCCTTTCCATCTGATAAGAGGTTAGAATCTTCGACCGTTGCTCAAAGATAATTCATGGGTTTGCTAGTATTCACTTTTTATGGAGCAAAATATTGCGGTTCATACTTAAGCCCATTATGAAGCAATATGCAGAAAGCTAAAGCTCATAGGAGCAACCCTTCAAAATTTTTATTGTTTAATTGTTGTACTTTTGAATGTATAGCTGAGGAAATTCCTCTTTCCTGAAGACACTATTACCAGATATGGCCAGTTTTTGCTTTGACAAAGTGCAAATTTGCTCAGTCACATATCCTTTTGTGGCATGAGCTACTTACCTTATTATGATTTTAGTGAGTACATGTACATTATAACTTGCTTCTCTTTTAATTCTTCTCAAAGTGTCCTGACACAATGGCTATTGGTACTTTCGAGAACCACTTTAAGCAACCTATAACTTGATCAGCTGTTTATGTTGCATGATTTTGAATTATGAGCTAAATGATGTTTCAGTTCCATTTTCTCAGATGACCCAGTCTCTATACTTAGTGAAGTTATTGTCACCAGGTACTAGGTAAAACTTTTCAAGCAAGGACTCCCAAGAGCCCTTGGATGCCATTTCCTATGCTATTTGCTGCCATTTCAAACAATATCACTTCTCAAAACATGGACCTCGTGAAAACCAACTATGCTCTGTTCAGGGTACTTGTGTTGGACACTTCAATTCTTTTCAACTGTTCTAATTTTGTAGTAAATTTCAACAGCTGTTTTTCCCTGCTGTTTGGCAGAACAAGAAGTTGAGTCGGGATGAATTTGTGAAGAAATTGAGGCTGATTGTTGGTGACAATTTGCTCAAGTCAGCAATAACAAGTCTTCAATGCAAGGTGTGTAAACCTTTATTGTAATTGGCTCAATGAATTGTGCTTTAAAATATGTGAACTATTCTGCTTCTTGCTTTAATCTCTATGTTTGCACTTGCTAGTTTGTCGTCAAATGTGTGTGTTATTCTGCTTCTTCCTTTAATCTCTATGTTTGCAGTTGCTAGTTTGTATTCTTAATGAGGTGCTGGCCTTTTATTCCTTGGCCAATCTTTTCTGCGATCTCATGAATGATCTATCTTTGTACCTTCCGCGGATGCACATAACTGTTCATGTATATGACAGCCTTGTGCCAACCTTGTCATTGTTATTTTCTCAGAGCATCTCGTTCCGGTTCTTGCATATGGATCTAACATTACATCTCGCTCCGAAGTGATCTATACTTTATAGGCTTTCCAACTATTAAAGGGTTTTGTGCTTTCAAGCTTATATCTACTTCTTTTCATATCAGTTAATGTGGCTTTCTGCAGATGTCGTCCTGCTCTGACGTTGACGTTAAAACAGCAAGCACTTGAACAGGCACCTGGTAGTGTTGAGCCCTCATAAAATGTCGGTGATGTGCAAAATGTTATAGTAGTGTATATGGTTGTTGAGATGCTTATGCTCATTGTATGCTCTAAACTCTAAACCGCACAGTGCTCTTTGCTATTTGGCCTTCACCATATAACTGTTGAAATTTGGTTTGTGGCGCCTACTATAATTGCTGGAACTGTTTTCATCTTTATATAAATGGAACTTCATATGCTCGTTGATTTTGTGAAAGGGTATATGCCACACTTAGTCGAAGGAGACATGCAACCTACTACATTAATTTATTTGATATTACCCCTTAATATTTGTATAATTTTGTGAAGGGATAAATATCAAGTATTTGTCAAGAACTAACGGTTCAATCGGTTGACACACTTTACATTGATATTTACCAGCACTTGATACATGTATATATAATACATATATATCAGAATATCAATTAAATTAATTATTAAAATACATACTTTTCTAAAACTTTTCCAGGCACAAATCGTCACAAGTACCGATCAGTACTTGGAGTCATGAAGGAAGATCCATTTGGAGATATATGATACAAGCAGCTGCAGCTGGCTGCCTTCTAATGCCCTTTTAAATGTCCCCACCAGCAGCAGCTGCAACTAGCTCCATCTTGTCCAATTCAATCTCATACTCACTCAATCCAACTGCTAATGCTGAAAATTTGGCATGCATAGCAGAAGACTACATGATTATTGTGTTGATTTTACACCAACAGTTCACACCATAAATCCAAAAAGTAATTTCATACAACAGCCGAAACAAGCAAAAAACAGCAAGCAGCAGGAGACAGATTCTAGAAAAATGATTGACTCAATAGGAAAGAGCATAGGCTACATCAAACTCCTCAAGCTACCACACTTTAGGAGGTTAATGAAAGTTTCTCTTGCTCGGGGATTTTCAACTAAAGCCAAAGCATAACAGTAGAGGGTTGGATACCAAATACTAAGGCATTTGGACCCAATTTGTCCTGTATGGTTACATAATTGATTGAGA
The DNA here is from genome assembly GCF_000512975.1 of Sesamum indicum. Taxonomy (NCBI): domain Eukaryota; kingdom Viridiplantae; phylum Streptophyta; class Magnoliopsida; order Lamiales; family Pedaliaceae; genus Sesamum; species Sesamum indicum. Next base: position 6,893,246 of record NC_026146.1, on the reverse strand, counting down.
GAGAATTGATTTTAAAAATAATTATTATTGCTTGATTTTACGGTTACATTATTATGCAAACGTAGATTGTAGTTAAATTTAAAATTAACCTCATCTGTAAGGTTAATTAAGAAATCAAAAGAAATTACTTAATGGGCATAACGAGTAATTCGATGTAATTACAGTGGGATCAGAAGTTAGCAATTGTAGCTTTTAGTACATGTAGTTTTCTGATGAAATATAATTCCAAAAGTGATTATAGAAAAATAACCGAACCGCAAAAAGAAAATTCATGTCTGCGTTGGAAAAGATATTTGATTTGTTTGATCATATGGCCGAACGAGCACTTCAAACGAGAATTTTCAATTACTTCATAACCAATATTTCTCTACACTTAAATGATTATGAGCCCAAACTTAAAGGGTGAAAAAATAATATTATGAGTATAACATAAGTATAATAATACAAAGTATAATGTGAAAATAATTAATAAGTGTAAATATGAAACGTAATTAATAAGAATAAATAAATGTAATATAAAAGTAATTAATACAAGTAAATGAATGTAATTTGAAAGTAACTAATAGAAGTTAATATTATTTTTATATTTTTATCCTTAGCAAAATAATATTATAGGATTGAATTAGTTGAATAAAAAAATTAAAGAAATTTCTAAACGCATTCATACTTTTATAGATATATAGATAGATATAGAATAGATATATGATAGATATAGATTTAATTGTTTTATTTACATATAATAGATAGAGAAATATAATTCTAAATTTGATTTTTCTATGAAAAGTTTTAAGTAAATAGATTTTTTGATTGTGTTAGTTGTTTATATTATATACGTTTGCTACCAAGTTTATTATCTTTTTTTGGGGTCACTTTATGTTAGGTGTTTATTTCTCTCTTAGTAGCTAAGTTCATGTTATAGTCTACATTTGGAGTAAATTTAATAATTTAGTAAACCAAAACATTCTCTTACTTTCAACACTATTAAGTAATTGTTATTAAAATACATAAGAAAATCTATGTCTTCTACTCAACTTTACTTCAATTTTGACTTACTCAAATTCATTTTTGTGCGTTCATTTACAATCAAATAAAACTATTTTTAAAACTTGAACAAAATCAGTTAACAATTCTTCCATTATATATTTTTATTATGTTAAAATCCAAACTTTTGAAAGAAAATCTTTAGACTCAAAAAGTGCAATTTTTTGGTAGTACTCTTTCTTTTAGAAAATTTTTAATCAATTGTATTGTTAATAGCGTATTTGGGGTTAAAAATGAGTGTATAATGCTCGCGAACAATACAAGATGGGAAGCAAGAATTGTTTATTCATGTGAGATAATGCTTGATTTCAAGGATAGCAAACCATAAATTGAGTAGAGATTCAGGAATAAAATTTCTTGAGGTTATAAGCATTCCATGGTCGAGAAAGCCTCCTACCTTCAGTGTCCTCCAACTCGTATGCGCTAAATTTGGTCATCCGAGTCACTTTGTAAGGCCCTTCCAAATTGGGAACCAATTTTTCAACTGGTTTGAGAGCCCTAGCTCGTCTGAGTACCAGGTCCTCCACCTTAAATTCTATTCTTTTTCCCCAGTTGTAGGAGTTGACCACGTTTTGCTTGTATCTTTCTATGCGATCTCGAGCTAGCTAAGGGCGACTTATATCGAAGCGTGCTCCAACTTGGGGTGACTTACATAAGTGTGCGGATCAACTGGTGGCGGTTTATCAGAGTTAGCCAGGAGGTGAAAATGTAGAAGCGTACGCCAACTAGGGGGTGCCTTATGTAAGTGTGTGCACAAGTTGGGATCTAGCTTTCCGACTAGTTTGAGAGCACTAGCTCATTTGAGCACTAGGTCTCCCACCTGAAATTCTCTTCATTTTACTCGTCGTTGTAGGCGTTGACCATCTTTAGCTTATACCTGTTTATGCGGTCTCGAGCCTCCTTTCGAACTTCTTCCACTAGGTCCTAGTTAACAAGCAATAAGTTATCATTGCTTTCCTGCTCGTACTGCTGGATTCGAAATGTTTCCAGCCTTGCTTCGACTGGAATAATGGTCTTTGGTTTTTACACCAGGTTGAAAAGTTCGATTGGGATAACGGTCTTTGATTTTTACACCAGGTTGAAAAGTGTTTCTCTCGTGGTACATCTTAGGGTGATTCTGTAAGACCACAACATGCTGCGTAGTGCATCCACCCATTGCCCTCTTACTTGGTTTAGCTTGGTTTTGATGCCTTGATCTAGGATTTGGTTCATAAGTTCTACCTACCTATTGGCTTAGGCGTAGGCAACTAATGTGAAATGGTGTTGGATGCCCAGGTTGGCACACTGATATTGGCTTTCCAACCCTGAAACTGGCGACCATTAAATAATAACATATGGTAAGCCATACTTGCAGACTACATTTTGTCAGAGGAATTTTAGCACTTCATTTTTTGCGATCTTGCCAAAGGGTTCAGCCTCCACCTACTTGCTAAAGTAATTTACTGCCACTAGGAGGAATTTCCTTGGTCCTTGCGCAGCTAGAAAAGGACCTAGAATGTCCATCCCCTACTGAAAAAATGGATAAGTTTTTGATAAGGCCTTGAATGGTTCAGTTGGAATGTGAATGACTGGGGCGTGCTTTTCGAAACTTCTACATCAAGTGCCATCCTGATGCCTACTATGAGTGCTTCGTATTCGGCTTCGTTATTTAAGGTCTTGAAGTTCAATCGTAAGGTGTACTCCAAGTCCTCTCTCTTTGGGCAGGTGAGGAAAATTTTGGCTTTGTTGCCAACAAGGGTGGAGGAGCCATCAACATATTGAAGCTATTGTCTTTCGTCCTCCTCAATATGCGTGGCCTCATTCACGAACTCAGCTAGTGCACGGGCCTCGATAGCCTATCTCGGTTGCTAGAGATTCCCATACTAGCTGAGGTCAATGCACACTTAATCAACTTACCTGAAGTTTCAGCCTAAGGGTACCATTATTTGGCCCCATGTGATACCTTGCTTAAGTAGTAGATGAATTTTTGGTCCCCTCCTCTTCTTTGATGAGCAAAGAACTTACTATATGCTACCCCATAGCTACATATGGGAATAGTGGCTACCTTGGTGCTAGCTTGGTGAGTAATGGTAGCTTGGCCAGGTAGGCCTTCAGGTCCTAGAAAGGTTGCTAGCATGTCTCATCCCAAGCAATGTTGTGGTCCTTTTGAAGACTTTGAAGAATGGCAAATTGAGCTCAGTTAAGTGGCTTATAAACCTGCTAAGGATTGCTATGAGACCAACTAGTTTTTGGACCTCATTAAGGTTGGTAGGTGGTTTCATCTATTGTATTGGTCGTATTTGTCTGGATTGACTTTGATGCCTTGTTCAATAACCATGTATCCTCGAAAATTTTCATTCATGACTCCAAACGTGCATTTAGTCAGATTTAGTTTCATATGGTACTTAGTATGTTGGATGTTTTAGCTAGGTTAGTGATGTGCTGATTGCTTGCCGGCTCTTCAACAACATATCATCGATGTACACCTCCATATTACGTCTTAGCTGCTCTAGAAAATGTGGTCTGCTAGACATTGGTAGGTAGCACCTGCATTTTTCAGCTCGAAGAGCATAATAATGTAACGATAGGTCCCCCGACGTGATGGAGCTAACTCACTTCTGGTCATCGGAGTTAAGCATAATTTTGTTATAACTTTGCGAGGCATCCACTAGACTTACCAATTCGGTGATCAGAGGTGGAATCCACCAGCTGGTCTATACAAGGTAAAGGATAAAAATCTTTACAGACATGCTTTATTAACACCTAAAAAATTCAACACACATATGCCAATTGTTACCTGGCTTGAGTACAAGTACCACATTTGACAACCACTATGGAAATTGAATTTTCTTAATGTGTCTGACTGCAATTAGGACAAAAGTATCTCTTTTTTTACTTCATACGATGGAAAGCTGGATCAAGATGCAAGTTGTGCACTGTTATGCTAGGGTCAATGCCCATGAGGTCGTGAGCTGACCATGCAAAAACATCAGCAATTTCCTGCAACAAAGTGGTTAATTGCCCTGCTAGTTTGGGACTTAGGTGGGAGGTGATTCTAGTAATCTTCGGTTCTCCCGGTATTAGTTGGATGCTCAACAGCTCTTTAGCTAGCTGTACACGGGCAGGACAATATTTTCTTATTCGTCCTATTGGATGGGCATCTTGCCTTTCTCCCCATTAGGAGGATCTATTTCCATATCCTTCTAGTTGCCCCCTCTATTTACTCTATATAGCACTTTCACGCTACATACAAGTCACTCGCAACTTCTCCTATTTCTGCTCCAGTAGGAAACTTCAACTTCATGTGGTATGAGGAGGCAACCGCCTAGAATACATTCAAAGCAAATCGGCCAAGAATAACGTTGTAGGCCGATGGCATGACCAAAATAAGAAATTGGATGATCTTGGTTTTCCTTGCGGGCTCTTTTCCTAAGGAGAGAGCAAACGAGACTTGGCCTAGGGGGTGAGGTACCATATAGCAAGGTGTCCATCAGCTCTAGTGGGGTATCGCCTAGCTCCATCTGTTGGTAAACCTTGTAGAAGAGGATATTTGGAGAACTGTCTGAGTCCACAAGTGCCTACAACTATCCTTGTGCGTCAGCAGGATCGAAGTGGATTATAGGATCCCCTGATGGCTTTTTATGATCTACATCCATGATGGTTGTGGCGACCCAGCATGAGTGCGTTTAGCTCGTCCAGAGTCCCCATCAGTAGGTCCTCCTACTATCATATGAATCACACCCTTGGAAAAGGTGTTCTCTAGGCTCTCCTCAACTGGGAGCTTCTCTTTTATGCGTTCCTATCTAGAGGAATCCTCTGCTCGCTCCTCGCTTTTGTTGGAGTTGCAGTGGTGATAGTGTTCCTCTTTTTGCTCGCGCATTTTTCCTTTGTCCTTGTAGTCGTTCAAGTTGCCATTTTGGATAAGCCTTTCTATCTCCTACGTCAGTTGGCGGCACTGGTTGCTGTTATGCCAATACTCCCTATGATACCTAGAAAATATATAGATTTTGAGGGTTGGGGACATTCCTTAAAGCCTTTCGGCCATTATACGGTAGGATGCTGGTCAATTACCATGGTCATTCTAGCCGGACTATTAATGAGCAGAGTATAGTGCTTGTTCTTTGGATCGAGGGGGTTGAAATATCCTCGAGGCTCTCGTGATTGTTTTAAGATTATGAAATATGTATCAATCATTCATACGTCAGTGCACAAAATATAACATGAATTTAACAAGGGGATACGATGACACACTAGAAAAAAATTACTAATGACTATAATAATAATTACTATGGTTAAAAATCATGATAAATTACTATTATTAACCACAGTTAAATTAAATCAATGCCAAAAATTAGTTTTTTTAACTATAAAAAATTATTTGTTACAGCTAATATAAGAATCATGGTAAAAATATTTGTCATGACTTTTAGTCACCTTGACAAAAACCACGCCAACAACAGTTGAATTATCGTGGTCAGTGATTATTTTCTGCTGCTATTTATTATTAATTATAATAATTAGTTATTAAATATTATATTTTTTGTAGTATCGGTGGAGGTCTAGTTGCCCGTCGAGGCGGTATTACAACAATTTATGTAAAGTTAACAAAATTTAATCTTTTACGTATTCTCCATGAAATCTTTAAATTTTTATATTATTAGAGTCATATAACGTTTATCAATTTGAAATCTAAATATTAGTTTGACTTTATTATTTCCAGTGGCTGTCTAGATGCAGCATTTCCACCATTATTTAAATTGAATTTTTTTACTTAGTTTTCATATGGCAACGAAAACTGTATGTTGGACTAATTCAAAGTATATGGTAATTAATAATTCAACTGGAGTGGAAATAAAATATATTCGTTTTATGTAATTTTTCTTGTATGGAAATTTGTGCATCTTGAAAAATAATTACTTATTTTATTATGTTAAGATGGTAAAGCAGTAATATTATTTACTTAATGTCAAATCTATTTGATATTCGATAGTCTATCATAATATTATTAATGAATAAATGATTGAAACAAGTGAGTGAATGAAAAATTATGTAAAAAGAATGAATATATGACTTTTGTAGTATGACGAAAATGCCGTATTAGAATTTTTGGGGAAAAAATAAAAATAAATGATATTTTTGAGGTATATTATAAATTTATCATTTTGTGTTATTCGAAATGTTTATATAAGTTTCTATGGGAAGTAAAACATCATTTTACCTCCTTGAATTTTTAAAAATGAACGAATTAACCCTTCATCAGAGAGGCAATATGCTCCTTTTTAAAAAATTCAAGAGGGTAAAATGATATTCTTATTTTTTAAAGAGACTTATGTGAATATTTAGAACATTATAGGAAGGTAATTTGCAATTTATCTAATATTTTTAGTGGGAAGAAAAGGGTAAAGCTAATGAGAATTAAATTTTAAACAGAAAATCAAAATTAACGTGTAGAAATGAGAACAAACAAGATATAAAATTATGACATATAGCAAAAACTTTTGGGGGGCAAAAATGTAAATTCAGCACCCTACAGAAAAGAAGCATTAATTTCAGCAGCTGCCCTTTTGTTTTCCTTTATATCATCTATGTATAGGGAGTGAGTACTGTTGCATGGGTGTCACTTCAACCTCAACTTTCTTCATGCATAAAGTGCCTCGAGCATTGCAAAATCCCTGAGACAAAAGTCACACACTCACAAATCACTGTCCCAAACAGGCCCTTGGCATCCCACGGTTCCTAGTCGACTGTAGGAGCCATCAAGATCGTGACACGTGTAAGGGTTCGTGGGAGGGACGAATGATAGTGTAATGATGGTGTAATAATTTTGATATTCTTGGCCTGCACTGCACTGCACTTCACCTACTGATGAGGGTCTCTGCTGTACTGCATTTGTATCAGTATCAGTCTTTTCTTTTCTGTGTCATAAGCCACATGCATTGGCTTTGGGTTTCGGGGGTGAAAAAGGAACATAAAAAATGTGAACTAGTAAAAGTTGCAAGAATTCTACAAATTCATGTTAAGTGTCTTCTGCTTAACTATGCTTTGATGAGATTGCACTCAATTGAAAGTTTTCAATTCGGATATCATTTACCTTGTTTGATTGTTTCTTGGATTTTGGAAGGTAATTACACGCAAATTTTCTGAAAAATCTGATTATAACAAAGTAATTGACAATTAAAATTGCCTATTTATGGAAATGTAATAAATACCCCATGAAAAGAGGCAGAGGAAAAACTTTTTCTCACAATGAGAGCTTCTGTCCCTCTACACGAGGCTTCTTTTGTAGTTTTTATTTTGGGTCATTTTTGCTATTGTAGGTCACCATTGCTCTTTGATGTTCGAAGGGTCCTCCTGTGTCGTTGCTTGCAGCTGATTGGGGTTTTGAGCTGTGGCCGACACTGCCCCGATCACTCATCACCATCTTTATTTTGTGCTCCTTTATAACACTACAAGAAAATAGGGCATCAGAGACGGAACTTTTCGTCTCTGAAAGTAGGATTTCCGTCTCTAAAACAAATTAGAGACGGAAAAATCCGTCGCCGAACTCCGTCGCAGAAGGCCGTGTCTTTAATAATTTAGCAACGGAAATATTCCGTCGCTAAATCTGAGACCGAAAATTCGGTCGCTAATTCTGTCGCCAAAAGAGAAGAAAATTTAACTGTAATCCATCTCTGATTTCCGTAGGTAATCCGTCTCTAATTCCGTCGACAAAGGTAAAATAATTTCCGTCTCTAATTCCGTCTCTGAACTGAAGAAAATATTCCGTCTCTAATCCATCTCTACAATCTTACAAATTTTCGTCTCTAATCCGTCGCTGATTCTGTCTCTAAATTTTCAAAGTTTTCCGTCTCTAATCCGTCTCTGATTCGGTATCTAAGTTTTCAAAATTTTCCGTCTCTAATTTTTTTTGGTTTTTTTTGGGCAGATTTTTAATTTCTGTACCCAAATTAATATCCTGCTCATTATACCATCAAATATACATTCCATCAATACCAAAATCTGAATTTCCCAAACAAGAACAACAAAAATTAACAAAAAAGATACTCAAAATACAATAAACACTAATATAATTGATGTCAACATCCAAATACTACCAAATAATATCAATGTCTACTCCCAAGTCAACAAACATATGTCAAAGTACAACCCCAATCAACATACACTAAGTGATAAACAACCAACAGAAAAAATAAACTAATTATCTTTCCTAGAATGTTGTTACTCCTGTTGTCCCGACCCACCAGCAAATTGATGGTTTGTGTATCCCACATCTTGAAGTAATTTTCGAACAAGTTCTTGTAGGTCTGCCTCCCTCTTCCGAGCCTCTTCATCTAAAAGAAACCCATTATCATCCAAGCGCCTCCACATCCAACTACGGTCAATATTCATTATTCTGCAATTTTTAGAGAAATGAGGCTAGATGAATTATAACAAATGATCTCAGATTAGGCCTAATTATAACATTTAAATACATGTGTAAATTAAAGTATCTCAATCTTAATGAAGAATAAGATAGTAATCAAAAGATTCAGGAAAAAATGATTTTTATTTGATGAAGAAACTATCACATACATGCACATGACATTGTCTATGTACTGCTAACTAGTACTATTTGAGAAATTCATACTACTAATGTTGTTGGTTAACAATTTGAAAAACAGAGGTTTCGTATTAGTTTCCCAAGTTTGTGGATAGAAGCACTAAAACGTATGGGTGGACTGGAGAATGAATAGTTGGAGGAATTGGTTCTGAAGTCTCCTTCACACTCTCAAACTATCAACCTACTATTCATAGTTACAAATGGAATATTATCCTGCTCAGCAACATGAGATTCATTGGCCTTAGAGAACAACATTTTACAAGCAATATTAATGAATAACACAACATTTTCAGTGAATCATATAGCAGAATAAAAATAAGGAAAACGGCAGGCCTGTAGTTGAGCTCAAGCATATTCATCCAATGCAGCATTTGTCATCAGAATATTTGCAATTTGCATTGATTCTTTGATCCTCATAATATAAATATGTAGGAAAAGAACTTAAAGGAAATTGGTTCAATCAATTAAAATACATCACTATTTATAAATTGCAGAAATTGCAAACTGAAACAGAGGGGAAATTGCAAACTGAAACAGAGGGAGGGAAATTGCAGAAATTGCAGAAATTTCACACAACGACTAGCATTTTCCAGAAATTCCAGAAATTTTTCAGAAATTCCAGAAATTACAACATTACATACAACATTAGATACAAAAATTTTCAGAAATTTTGCTAAAAACACACCCAAACACAAAAAAAAGAAGAATAAGTAAAATGCAACAAAGAAATAAGGATTACCTGGAGAAGCCGTACTCGTCGCCTTCCTTGTTGCCAATTTACCGTCCTTGTTGCCGTGAGTTTAGGGCTAGGGTTCTAAGAGATGGGTTTGTAGAAAAAATGAGAGGAGAAAGATGGAAGCCGTACTCGTCCCCGTCCTCGTTGCCGACGTGCCGTCCTTGTTGCCGTGAGTTTGGAGTTAGGGTTCTAAGACATGGGTTTGGGGAAGAAATGGAGATGGGTTTGGGGAAGGAATGAAGAGAGGAGAAGCTGGAATGGAAAAGAAAGAAAGAACGAGGAAGAAAGAGATGAAAAGAAAGCTGGAATGAGTTTTTGAGTTTTGACTTTTTGTATAATTATTATTATTATTATTATATTATTAATATATTATTATTATTATTATTATTATTATTACTACTACTACTACTGTTATTATTATTAGTATTAGTATTATTATTATTGTGACTATTATTATTACTATTATTGTTATTATATTATTATTGTTGTTGTTATTATTATTGTTAGTATTACAATAATAATAATAATAATAATAATAATAATAATAATAATAATAGTTATAATAATAATAAGAATAATAATAATAATAATTATTATTATTATTATTATTTTAAATCATGAGATCGAATCATAAAATTTTTACATAGATATAGTTGAAATTAATATATGCTCACAATCTGCAAAATTTATATATTTATAAATGTTAGTATAACATTGATATAACTATCATCATATATTGTTGAACAACATGGGTTAATCTGGCCATCAAAATTCAGATTAGACCGTTAGATATGATAAAACTTACAAAAAAATACATTTGGTAAAGTTTTAGACTTATTGGATATACGGATGTCGAGATATCATACTCGAAACATAAGAGTAATCATTCAAGAAGGTGTATCGTTGAATCAGACCATGTGATTTTAAATCATACCGTCCGATATGATCTAATGGACATAGTCTTGTATATATTTAAATTTCGTATGAATCAGGGGTCCGGATTTTAAGTTATCGTAATTATTGATTAAACTTTTTAATCTCATTATATATAAAATAAAATAATAATTAGAATTATTCAACTATCATCATCATCATTATTATTATTGTTGTTGTTATTATTATTATTATTTTTTAGATTAATTCATAGGAATTACTAAATTTTGACATAAATTTATAAATAATAAAAAATTATAAATGAATTACTTGTCAATTTAAGAAAAATATAACGTAATACAAATATATATTAAAATATAACATAAAGTTTATATATGTCATATTAAATAATAATTTTAATTATAAAAAAAATATAATTTACTAAGTTGTTGATTAAATTTATTTTTATATAAAGATTAAATTTTGACATAAAAGTACCATAATTTATTATTATCCAAATATGATATTGATTAATAATTATAATATATGGTCAATTTTGATTATAAAATTTATCAAATATTAAATATAAAATAATATATATAAAAAAATTCAAAAATAAAAATATATATAAAAAAATAAAAAAATTAATAAAAAGTTTACTTTTAGTTTTGTTGTAATTAATTAAAATTAAAAATACATTATAGTTATACAAATATATATATTATCATGTCATATAATTACAACTTACTTATTATTACATAAATAAAAAAATTCTTATTTTTGTGTTTTAATCCTATTTAGACCATCAGAGACGGAAATTTCCGTGCCTAAATTAAAGAAAAAATTAGCTACGGAAACAGAGACGGAAATAACCAATTCTCAGCCATTTCGATTTTTAAGCAATAATTTAACAGTATCAGAGACGGAAATAGAGATGGAATTTCGCGAAATTATAAATTCGTCTCTAAATCCGTCTCTAAAATAAAAGTTATTAATAATTTATCATAAATAAGATTTCCGTCTCTAAATCCGTCTCTAAATCCGTCTCGGATAAAGACGGATTTTGTTCCATCTCTAAATTTTGGTCTCTGATACCCTGTTTTCTTGTAGTGTTATTAGTTTGTTAATTCTTGTCTACTCGTATGTTTAACTATCCTCTCTCTCCTTTTCATTGTAAGTTTCTCGGGCAGATCTTACTCCACCTAATAGTGTTGGTTTACTATCTTGGGTTGTCTATTCTCTAAATGCTATCATCATGTAGTCCGACTTGGATAGAATCAATAATGCTATCATAACATAGGTTTGGTTTTCTCTATCGAATTTTGGCATGTAGAAACAATGGATCAAGGCTTTTATATGGTTAGTGGAATTTTATCTTTACAGTCAATTTTTGTCAACGGCTTTTCATCTACGTTCTTTGCAACATTTAATCTAGTTCGAGCTATGGAGCTTAAACTCATCGAGGGTAACAGATTTTCTGATTAAATTTAATCACATCGATCTTAGATTAGGATAGGGCATATGACCACAACACATGGGTTTTTGCTAAGAACTTAGTTGTGTTGGCTAAGGTTGATGATAATGAGAATCCAAATCAGATCTCGGCATCACACTGAACTACTAAGACTTTCACGTCCACATGCACAAGTTTCCGATCGGGAAGATGAACAATTCTGATGGGTATAATCCTAATTTTGTCTAAAAAAGATTATTTTACCCTTTGAAGGGCTTCAAAATTGCAATTTTACCCAAAAGACGCGCATTCTCTCTACCAGGGTCGGGTCCAGCGACCCGCCTCCGATAACCCGAGATACGTGGCAGACGTCTATTGGGCAACAGAACCCCCCTTGGTATACTATAAATACTCCATGCTCAGTACATTTATGGTACGCCGTCTTGACTCACTTCTTTACTTTAGGTCGCTTAGGCTCGCTAGCTCGAAAGAGACCAGTTTATTTGTGACCTTGATACTGACTTAAGCATCCGAGGATCTTAGTTGGGGGCCACCCAACAAACCTAACGATCTGCTTTTCTTTTCTCAGGGCCCTTACTCTAATTTAGGAGAGGTAGCGACCTCGAACTGCTTAGAGGATCAATTTATCTGATCAGGGAAGTCGCATTGATTTCGACTCGGATCATTTGGCGCCATCTATGGGAATATTGAGAAAAGAACCTTTTTATTTGGTCTCAAGGTGGTCGAAAGATTCAGATCTTCAAAAAGGAGAATTCGCCATGTTAGATCCATCAAGGCAAGAGCGATGGGAACGAGTCCCTCTGCGACCAGGGGAGAATGTTGCATCTAATGACTGAAGAATTACAACGAATGGTCGAAATAACTAGCAAGAATATTATAGTAGAGTATGAAAGGAGAACGGTCACACTTGCTGTTAGGGAATCAGCAAGGAGAAGGTTGCTTGAAGAAAAGAAAAAAATGATAGCAGATGACCACGAGGGAAGGACAAGTCACACAGAGCAGAGCATAGTGCTAATACTAGAGACCAGCCAAGCGAGAGAGGTGGTGGACACGACATCTAGTAGGAGCAAGACAACGAGGGAGCCAGCGATATCGAGAGCAGAAGTAGAAAATATGGGGAAGCAGATAGAAAGATTGAGGCAATAGATAGATGACTTGAAAAAGCGAGGCAAGTTGGTGACACGGAATAGGAACTCACCTTTAGCCAATAAAATTCTAACTGAAGTCGTGGATCCAAGTTTTCGACTACTCGATCTACCCAAATACGATAGGTCGAAGGATCATGGGAGCACGTTTCTGCCTTTGAATTGGTAATGAACTTGTACGGACAAACTGATTCAATCAATGCAAAATTATTTAAAACTACTTTGACAGGGAAGGCACCAAAGTGGTTTTCTAGTTACCAGGTGGAACCATCGAATCGTATAGACAGATGGTTCAGAAGTTTGCATTTTAGTTTGCCAGTAAAAGGAAAGCGAAGAGGTCAGCTACCTACCTCTTCACAATCCGACATAAAAGTGACGAGTTCCTTAAGAGCTTCATAGGGAGGTTTAATAATGAGACACTTGAGGTACACGATCTGAGGATTGATATGTTGACGAGCATATTGATTCATGGGTTGAAGAAGGGACCGTTTGCGTCGGCATTAGCAAGGAACCCTCCTGAAGATGTAGAACAATTTATGCGATTATCTCGAAAATACATCGACGAGGAGGAGATGAATGCAATCAAGGACAAGGAATGGAGTGGAGGTCGAGATAGGCAAAAGCAACATGAAGAGGAGAGGTCTATCTAGCCGAAATACCATAGTTATACATTGTTGGTTACTTCTAGAGCTGAAACCATGATGATGGTGGAAAGAGACAATTTGCTGCAATGGCTTAGTAAAACTAGAGGAACGCCTGCGAAGAGGGATTCCAAGAAGTATTTTAAGTTCCAGAAGGATAAGGACATAATACTAAGGATTGCTATCAGTTGAAGGACGAGATCAAAAGATTGATCTAGTAGGGGATACTTCAAGGAGATCATATTGAAAGCATGAGGTAGGGATAAAAAATTCCCTAGCAGAGCAAGAAGCAGATCGTGGAGTAGGTCGCCAAGTAGGGGAAACTCGAGCAAGAAGAGCAAAAGAAGGACGATGTGACAATGGTCCTGTAAAAAGAGTTATTTGGTGAAGAAGATAGGAGTTCCAGGATACAGGTACATTAATTTGTATCCCCATTGTTTTTATATAGGGTATTAGCTTTTGCAGGAATTAATATTTTTTCTAGCATTAAAATTAAGGGATTATGTGCACACTTTTGTAATATCTCGATAAAGATCGATCGTGACTATATGTATAAGAAAACTTGCGTGAAATGAAAAGCACCTTCTAGATAACTTACATCGGAATAAAGCAGTATCGACCTAAAAGGTCATTATTTTAATAACCATATTTGATTTGAAAACGATCGTGCGTTTGGAAAGACCACGCAACTTGAAAAAGGTAATCATATGGGGAACCCTATTTGATCTGAAAAAGATCGTGCACCTGAAAAAGGCCATGCGACCTGAAAAAGGTGATCATTTCTGTGCATCTGAAAAAGGTGATCACACGACCTAAAAAAGGTGATTATTTCTGTGCGTTTGAGAAAGACCACACGACTTGAAAAAAGTGATCATTTTTCTGTGCGTCTGAAAAAGACCATGCGGCCTGAAGAAGGTGAAGATCGTGCGTCTGAGAAAGGCCAAAAGACCTAGAAAATGTAATCATTTCTGTGCGTCTAAAAAAGACCACGCGGCTTGAAAAAAGTGATTATTTTTTTGCATTAAAAAAAGACCACGCTACCTGAAAGAAGTGAAGATTGTAGGTCTAAGAAAGACAACGACATGTAAAAGGTGCCATTTGAGGAACCCGATGATCTGGAAAAGATCATGTGCATGAAAAGGACCATGCGACCTGAAAAAGGTGATCGTTTGAAGAGCCCTATTTGATCTGTGAAAGATCATATCTGGAAAAGACCATGCAACCTGAAAAAGTGACTGTTTGAAGAACCCTATTTGATCTGTGGAAGGTCGTGTGTTTGGAAAAGACCTTGCGACCTGAAAAAGGTGATTGTTTGAACAAGATCATGCATCTGGAAAAGACTTCGTGCTTCTGGAAAAGACTTCGTGACCAGAAAAAAGGTTTATCATTTGAAAGAAACCCTAACTGGTCTGAAAAAGATCATATAGACCTTTCAAGTTCGAAAATTATGACTTTATTGTTTGCAAGAAGGAGGTTGTAATCGTATCTAGGAAGAAACTGCAACATAAATTCGAAATTCGGAATTCGATTCCATTTATTATGCAAAATTATGAGTATGCAAACAGAACAGGCAATATGTTTTGTATTAAGTTGCCATACTATGACAATTGTTTGAACAAGTCAAATGGAGGTAGAGAAGAGCAGCCCTTATTACAAAAGGATGATATGATCTACATCAAAGGGCTAAATTACAAAGTCTTTACATTCATACATTGTCTTCATTTTTCATCCATCTTTTTGATCTCCTCCACCAAAACCCCGAATTCATCATCTTCATCACACAAGACAAGCTTTCCATCCGAGGTTGGATCGAGCCAGTTGGTATCGAATCCCTCCATGAAGCCTTTCAGTTTTTAGATTTGTGAGGTACATTGATCAAAGCCCTGCATCAGGAAATCGACAGACTTGATCTCCACAACGACCAGAAATGCGTAAGATTTCAAGAAATCTCTGGCACCCTGTAATCAAGTATCCAATAGGATTTTTCTATAATCATCAGATGCTAGATATTGGTCACGACCTTGATTGCGATCAGCTTTTAGTTGATGCATGTGATCTTCTGAAATGATTTAGTCCTCGTGACCTTCAAGTCGGCCGGCCTACAGAAAAGCCTTTTGCCTTAGCCGATTCCTCAGCAGTGGCGAACTTAGCTTGGAGTTTTCAATATCGTGCCTTGAGCTTGGTTTTCTCCTTCTCGCAGGTTGCAAGCTTAGCTCTCTCCTCTTTTATTAGTTTATCAACAGTCAACTTCTCATGTCGCCAGTATGTACACTTCAACGATAGTTGTAGCTGAAGGCTTCTACTTACATGTATCTAGTAGAAAAGACTTTAGTTAGTCGATAATAAGGGACAATATGCGACCTGTATTTCTTAAAAAAGGTTACTTGAGATATGGAGTGAGCTAGGTTTTGCTAGACCTGAATGTGCGATAGAGGAGTCAATAGAGCTTGGTCGCATGGTAGAAGGGTGGATTTTTGTACAATTCCCACGAATCTTGGCCTACATGGGTCTTCAGCACGGACCTTTGAGCATATATAGCCTAGTCGGATATCAACCTATCACCCTCCATTTCAGCAGATTTAAAGGAGGGAGATTGAAGTTCTACCTCAGTTTCCTTCCACCAAGCAACGAGCTCGCTGACAACTTTCAAATTCTCTTCCTCTTCAGCTCTTGCAGCAGCAACCTTAACTTTCTTGAGTGGTTAGATCAAGAGCTCTTGTGTTTTTATTTACACCCTTCAGCGACCTCCTTACCCTTGGATTTTCTCCTGAGTGGTTCAGGATCGGATTCTTCGATAGATTCTTCAACCAATGGAGAGGGGTTTTTGGTCACAAAGTCAATATCTCTGTTGGCGATCTCGATAGGACCTTCGTATAATGGACTGTGGGATCAGTGTCTGAGCTCAACCTCGAGGGAAGTGGAAGCACGATCTCCCTGTGACCCTTTGTCTATTTGGAAAAGTTCTCAACGTTCTATTTTGCTGCCCTTTTGTCTCCAATTTTGGTGTTTATAAAAAAGGGGTAAATGCAGACACCTCCAAATGTATGGGGCCATTTGCACTTTGTCCCCCAACCTTTTTTCTTTTTTTTTTTTTTTGACAAATCACCTCCCAACCTTTGTAATTTTTCCACTAGACCAAAATTTGCGATATTGCTGTATTTCTTCTCGGAATGAGGCTCCTGGCTAATCTTTAAGCTAGATGAACCCTACAAACACCATGATCAAAAAAAATCAAGTAACACAGGTACATATGTCTGCTTCTGTCCGATCTTTTTTAGGAGCGAAACTTGGAATCTAGGGTGGATATTTGCTGAAGGTTGGAGTTTTATCTTATAAGCAACCTCGCCTATCTTTTCTAAAACTTGAAAAGGTCCATAGTATTTTGGTGCTAGCTTCAGGTTCCTCCTTAGCTGTAAGGAGCTCTGTCGATAAAGTTGAAGCTTCAAATACACATAATCCCCTGCCACAAAACACTTTTCACTCCCGTGCTTGTCGTTGTATGTTTTTATTCGATTTTGTGCTTCTGTTAAATTGAGTTTAAGTAGCTCCATAAGCTTACTTTGTTCCTGCAAGTATTCCTCAACTTCAGGCTAAACTATAGGAATATATGGATCAATGGTAAGGGGCCCAAGAAAATATTCATAGAGGGCATGAAATGGAGTGAGTTTTCAACTAGTGCGGGAATTGGTGTTGTACCAATACTCTACAAGAGATAACAATTTATTCCATTGTTTGGTCCTAAGATGACACATGCAACGCAGATAATTTGCCACGCATTGGTTACCTGTTCAATTTGTTCATCAGTCTGAGGGTGGTAAGTCGTTGAAAGACTAAGTGTCGTGCCCAACAATTTGAAGAGCTCCCTCCAAAACGATCTAGTGAATATTTTGTCTGTTAAGTTGTGAAGATTGATTTGAAGAAGAAAAGGATAACCTGATTCAACTTAGAATTCCCAAGTTGAGTTGGAAAAAGGATAAGTCATGGCTATATATACTACTCTTATTAGCATTGTTTCATAGAGCAGAGTAGAATAGAGTAGAGAGAAAAGAAAGAGTTGAGACGAGGGTGAGTGTTGTCTTTCACGTGTGGTGAAGACTTGCATACAAGTGTGTGTGTGTTGTACTCCTCAATTTTCCTCCTCTTTGAGTATTTTCTCCTGGCTTGGTATCGCCCCCAGACATAGGATTTATATCCAAACTGGGTTAACAAATTCGTGTGTCTTTTACTGCCTTCATATTCCACCTGTTATCCATCTTAACCCGATCCATTTCCTAACAACTGGTATCAAGAGCCTGGTTCAAGGAGTTAAGATGGAGGGAAAGTTTCCAGTCGAACGGTTCAATGGTTCCGACTTTGGGTTTTGGCGTATGCAGATGGAGGCCTACCTGTACGGGAAGGACCTGTACGAACCACTTGCAGAGAAGTACGAGAAGACGAGTGATGAAGAATGGAAGGTGCTCGATCGAAAGGCGATGAGCGCAATAATCCTGTCGCTCTCTCGGAATGTCGCCTATCATGTGAAGGGAGCAAAGAGCACGAAGGAAGTTCTACAGACTCTTGCCGATATGTACGAGAAACCCTCAGCACCCCCCCCCCCCCCCCCCGCCCCCCCAAAAAAAAAGAGAAAAAAAGTCTTCTATGCTGATCTTCTTGTTGTCATATTACAGAATAGGAGAAAAAAATTAATGCTAGTCGATTTTGATTAAATTTGAATTAATTATATAACAAATGCAATTCACTTATTGTATGATTGATATATAATTTAAAAAAAATAATCAATCACGTAACAAATATATTATATTTATTTGTAATTTGCTTGCACTACAAATTTAACTTGGAGAAGAACTTTTTTGGTGAATAGATAGAAAATTTGAGTTAATTAACAATATTTGGTCTAGGAGAAATCTAGTTTTGGATTGGATTCAATTGCTTTCAATGTTATATACTATGTTATGGTAATTAATTAGATTATTATTGATAATTGTATGAGGCTCAATTTCATTTTTAATCATGTATTTTAGTTCTTAATTAATATTTTAATTTTTAAATTTGTTAAAATTGAAATATTGATGCTTCACCTCTTTTAATTTTGTGATTTCAAGACAAAATTGATTAAAATTATTAAAATTAACAGGAACAAAAATACAATTAAATCTATTGTATAATTTAAAATATGTTTATTTTATTTGATGGTATCGTCAAGGTCGACCATTTTAAGGATATGCTAATTAAAATGATTTGTGTAAATTTAAGGAAATGATTATTCATCAGCTAATAATGTTTAGCCAGTAAGATAATCTAATTATATGTACTAATTCCAGATTATATTCATCTCTGGAGTTGAATCATTTTTTTTGTATTTTCATACTTTTTTATTCCGCATATCCACATCATTATTGGTCTTAACCAATGCAAAAGAATATCTTTTATTTAAACTTCTAATATGTTCTATTCTATATAATATATACAAGTCATGTATATAAAATATATTTTTAAATGTGTATATATTAAATAAAATAAAAAATATCATATATTAAATTTGAAATGAATTATTAATATATAAAACAATTTATATATATATTATTAATATATTAATATTAATATAAAACAATTTAGAGAGATAAATTATTTCGTTTAGAAAAAATAAATTATTATTTTTTTATATATAAAATAATTTATTCATTTATAATATTATACGAAATAAATTACATTTAATCATATAATAGTTATACAGTCCGTTTATATATTGTAACAGGACACAGTGGTAGGTGGAACCGACACAACATCAACCATAATCCAATGGGTCATGGCAGAGCTTCTAAACCACAAGGAGAAACTGCATAAAGTGCAGAAAGAACTGTCGGATCTCATAGGCCTAAGCACCGTCGTCGAAGAATCCCATCTACCGAAACTGCGCTACTTGGACGCCGTAGTAAAAGAAACCCTGCGCTTACATCCCGCGGTGCCCCTTCTCCTCCCGCGACGCCCCAGTCAATCCTGCGTCGTCGGCGGGTACACAATCCCCAAACACGCCACTGTTTTTCTCAACGTGTGGTCCATTCAGAGAGACCCTAGTCTCTGGGACAATCCCCTGGAATTCAACCCGGAGAGGTTTCTAAACGGGACTGATCAAGAATGGGATTTTCATGGTAACAATTTTCAGTATGCGCCGTTTGGATCGGGCAGGAGGGTATGTGCTGGTGTGGCTCTGGCCGAGAGGACGCTGATGTATATATTAGCTTCACTTCTGCATTCATTTGAGTGGCGATTGCCGGACGGCGAAGATGTGGATATGGCGGAGAAACTCGGACTTGTGTTGAGGAAAAGCCAACCGTTGATTGCCATTCCCACGCCCAGGCTGTGTGGGGAGGGTCTGTATGTTTAGTTCGGTACCGTTGATTTATGTGATGTATTCTGCTTAATTCAGTCGGGAATATGTGTACACTGATGGAATAAATTAAATAAGGAAAAATAGCAACTCCATTGTGATATTGCAAATAAGCAAATTACCTCTTTATGACAAAATAAATAGCGATTTTTCTCTTTGTATTTTAAAATTCAACAATTTACCCCCTTATAATTTTTAAAATAAAACAATTTATATCCATATATAAGGAGGTAAATTGCTTTATTTTAAAAAGTATAGGAAGGTAAATTGATATATATTTTTCATAAGAGGGTAATGTGTTCATTTTTAATATCACATGTGAGTAAATTGTTATTCATCCAAATTAAATATGTTACTTGATTATTTAACTCTTGGCCAATTTGTTTTTTATATTATTTAAAGGGATAACTATATTTTTCGTACCTTAGTTATGTCCCTAAATCAATTTTGGCACACTAATGTTTGTTAATTTCATCAATTTTAGTACCCTCAATTAGTTTAACTTGAAATCTAATCAAGAGGACCAATTTGGAGAAAAATAAGGCTGGACTTCAATAATAAAAGGCCATGTTTAGTAGTCGTACAAATGATACACAAAAAATAGCTTGAAAGAGTTGAATTAATGGAAATTTTGCCAAAATTAAGGTGGGAACTTGATGGGTTTATTGTAAGTTTTATTTATTGAACCGATATCTTTGTCAATTTTATCGATAGTAATGTAATATATTGTTTCTAATTTGAAAAAAAAAAAAAAACATTTCAGTTTGCTTTACGATAGCTACACATATACATGACTTATCTTCTTTTAAAAAATCGAATTGAAGTTTTTTGTTTATTGACTAGAATTAAGAAAATTATACCAGCGCACCATCTGTTGTTTATTAAAACGAGTTTTTTGTTTATTATAATTGTTTATTGTCTCAAGGGATATTTAGTACTTTTATTTATTTGTTGTTCCCACCTCTTTAAATTATTCATATCAGTCAACGAGACCTAGTTTAATTGGTGAACAGAAGTCTCACGATAAAAAATTATAAGTTCAAGTCTTACTGATATATGGGTATTCATCAATTTTAATAAGAGTTGTTGCGCGACTGTAATTATAATTATTGGAATTAGTTATTTATATTTGATATTAATAATTGACATTCATTATTAATTATTAGTGAGTGAAACTTATTATATAATTGTAATAAATTTACTAAAAGAGAATCATTCAAATGTTTTACGCAACCTGAGTGGAGAACATAATTCTCATATCTTCTTAAGTACTTAAACTAATGGTTTCATACAAGTGTTATATTATATATAAATAGGAAAAAATACAAGTTATGGAAGAGAAACAGATTGTATCGGTAAAAGGAAAGGTCGTCTCAATAACAAAATAAGAATATCTCCTATAAAGAAAAGTATGTAGTCGCACTTATCAAAAGGAATCCCGCGTTCCATTCGCGGACAAAGCACATCGAGATAGTCATGTAGTGATTTTTATTAGTGATTATTAGAGATAGTCATGTTTTGGGTGTCTCAGGCAGATGTGATTCTTCATAGTGATAGTCACGATCCAATCCATCTGGCAAAGAATCCCGCGTTCCATTCGCGGACAAAGCACATCGAGATCAAGTACCATTTCATCCCTTCTGGAGACATAGCGATAGCCAGAGTGCGATCCATCTGGCAAAGAATCCCGCGTTCCATTCGCGGACAAAGCACATCGAGATCAAGTACCATTTCATCCGACAACTTCTGGAGAAGAAGGCACTGCAGTTGGAGAAGATCCAAGGAGAAAAGAATCCTGCGGACATGCTGACCAAGGCGGTTGCGATGGAGAAGTTGAAGCTGTGTACGGCTTCGACTGGCCTTGATGACTAGAGTGGACAAACCCGGCGGTACCAAGAAAGAAGTGGAGAAAAGCTAATCAATCTTCAAGTGGGAGATTGTTAAGTTGTGAAGATTGATTTGAAGAAGAAAAGGATAACCTGATTCAACTTAGAATTCCCAAGTTGAGTTGGAAAAAGGATAAGTCATGGCTATATATACTACTCTTATTAGCATTGTTTCATAGAGCAGAGTAGAATAGAGTAGAGAGAAAAGAAAGAGTTGAGACGAGGGTGAGTGTTGTCTTTCACGTGTGGTGAAGACTTGCATACAAGTGTGTGTGTGTTGTACTCCTCAATTTTCCTCCTCTTTGAGTGTTTTCTCCTGGCTTGGTATCGCCCCCAGACATAGGATTTATATCCAAACTGGGTTAACAAATTCGTGTGTCTTTTATCGCCTTCATATTCCACCTGTTATCCATCTTAACCCGATCCATTTCCTAACATTGTCCCTGTCTGATACAATGTTGACAGGTAGACCATGACGCTTATAAACTTGATCCATGAAAACTCGTGCTGCGTTAATGATAGGAAATGAGCATATTTAGTAAGACGATCCACCACAACTAATATATAATCCTTCCCTTCAAATTTGGGTAAACCTTTTATAAAGCCCGGGCTTAAGTGGGGATGTACAATGGCTGCAATAATCGGGGTAAGGCATATGTTCGGCCTTGAATCTTTGGCAAACATCGCAGTCTTGGACCTAACAAACCACATCTTCTTTGATCAATGGCCAATAGAACATGCTCTTGAGGCAGTAATAAGTGCCATTAATGCCCGAGTGTCCTCTAATTGTGGAATCATGTAGTAAACTGATAATTTTGTTTCTTAATTCACTCCCTTTTCCTACACATTTGCGATTTTTTATGAGAAGTCTTCCTTGTAACTCGTAGGTTGGAAAGGATGTTTCCTTAACAGCTTTAGCCTGTATGATAAGGAGTAGCTCTTCATAGTTTTCATAGCTCCTTTGTATGACTGTCACCCAATTTGGAATAATTACAGTAACGGTGGAACATCCTGCTCGTTTTCTTCGTGATAGGGCATTTGCTGCTCTGTTTACTTGCCCCTTCTTGTATTGCACCTTGTAGTCTAAGCCCAGTAATTTGAAAATCCATTTTTGTTGAAGTGCGTTGTCAACTTTATATTCCAGTATGTGTTTGAGGCTCTGGTGGTCTGTTTTAATGATGAAATGGTGGCCTATGAGGTAGTGTTTCCACTTGTGAACTGCTTGCAGTATTGCGAGAAATTCCTTTCCATAAACTGATAGCCCTTGGTTTCTTTGGGCTCAATGCCTTACTAAGGTAAGCAATGGGTCTATGCTCTTGCATAAGAACAACACCTACTCCCTTGTCGCATGCATAGGTCTCAATGACAAATGTTTTCGTGAAATTTGGTACTGGAGTAGTGGTCGTAGCCTGTTTCAATCTTTCAAAATCATCACTAGCATTGTCAGTACATCTAAAATTATCCTTTTTTAACAATTTCGTGAGAGGCTTGTTGATCACTCCATAACCTTTTATGAATTTCCTATAATAGCCAATTAATCCCAGGAATCCCCTTAACTCTTTTATGCTTTTAGGTTGTGGCCAAGTCTTCATGCATTCAATTTTACTGAGATCAGTAGACACTCCTCCTTTTGTTATGATGTGCCCCAAATATTCAATGGTTTCTCTTCCAAAATCACACTTCATTTATTAGCATATAATTGATTAGCCCTGAGCAATTCTAGAGTGATTCGTAATTGTTCCAAATGATCACTCCAAGTCCTACTATACACTAAGATATCACAAAAAAATAGCAAAATGAACTTTCGAAGATAAGAAACAAAAGCCTTCATTAGTGATTGGAAGATTGAGGGGGGCATTACAAAGTCCAAAGGGCATTACTAGAAACTCATAGTGCCCATGGTATATGACAAAACTAGTTTTTGAAATATCTTCTTCACTCATTCTTATTTGAAAATAGCCAGAACGCAAATTAATTTTTGAGAAGTTACAAGCTCCATGTAGCTCATCCAATAGTTCAATGATCGGAATTGGAAAAGTATGTTTAATGGTGAGATTGTTCAGGTATCTATAATCTACACACATATGCCACATACCATCTTTCTTCTTGGCTAATAGGATAGGGGATCCAAACGAGCTTTGGCTTGGCCTAATGATGCCATCTTTCAGGCATCCCTTTCACTATGGCTTCAATTTCATCCTTTTGAACATATGAATGTCTGTATGGATGCATCTTTTTGGGGACTGCATCATGCTTCAGCAGAATTTTTTGATCAATGCTTCTGTTAGGAGGCAAACCTTGAGGTTCCTGAAACATATTAGTATAGGCAGCCAACATTTGATCAGGATCAGTCCTATGCTGAATAGACTTGTTATGTGAAGAAGAATTGACAGAGATTGAATACAATTGTCCCTCTATTTCTCTCTTCCTCACTCTCTCTGGGTGTATATATATAATTATATGTAATATATTACATATAAATAAATCATATATGATATATAAAATATATTCATATATTTATATAAATATATTATATAAGAATATAAGTTTTAGATCCCGACCATTGATTTAAATTAAAATAAGACTTGGACCATTTATTTACTAGTTAAATTTGAACTTCAGACTCATAAGACTCAACGTCCTTAAATAATATTATAAAAGTAATTTTATAATTTAAAATTTTAAAAAAAGCGTGTGCATCTCACGAAATCACGTGAGTAATTTACTTCCTTTTGAAGAACACAGGTAAATTGAGTTTTTTTGACAAGAGGATAATTTGTTCATTTCGAATATCTCAGTGGGTTGTATCCATTTTTTCCATAAAAAAATAATAATAATTTATCTCCCTATATTTTTAAAATGAAGCAGTTTACCTCACTGTCTAAGAAGGTAAAATACTTCATTTTAAATAATATAAAGGAATGAACTATAGCATTTTAAAAATACAAGAAAATAATTTTTTTTTTGTCATAAAGAATAATTTACTGATTGAAATATTATAAAGAATAATTAGATTGAGGTCCAAATCTTGCAGACCAGCAAACTGCGTTTGATGACAATATCATGTGGTTTTGAATGCAGTCACTCGTTGGAGTTTTGAAAGCATTTTCTTGGATATGGGGCATTTTTATACCAAAAAAGTCAAGTTATTTTGTTTCAGAATAAGTATTTACTAATTCATTCATATAATTTTTGGTTTTTCCTTTAAGGATCTGAATAAAACCATTTAATTAATCTTGAGTTACATGTATAAATTTGGAAATTTTGACTTGCACTTTAAGATTTCTTGGTGGAATCAACATTTTGATATTTCCATTAATCTCTCTAAGATTGACTTATTCTTCCACAATGTTTAAAAATTCATAGAAGTTTAATATTAATCATTAGACTAAAACCTTTTGATTGACACATTTTAAGTCCTATATTTATGGGATGGTATTCTAATCCTACAAGAATTGATTTTCATAATTCAGTTTTGTAATTTCAAAATTTTGACAAATTTCTTCTAAATTGGCCGAAAATTTGTATGTGGCTTGCACAACGATTCAGTTAAATTGCAACTTTAGTCTTGTAACTTATGGAGTATTGGCATTTTTAGTTCTATAACTTTTTGGAGTTAGCAATTTTGGTCCTATACAAATTAATTTATAGGACTAAAATTACAAGTTAATCTAGTCATGTACAAATCAGATGCAATTTTCTGGTCAAATTAATCGAAAAAGACGAAAATTATAAAATTATAGGACTATATT
Organism: Sesamum indicum; assembly: GCF_000512975.1. Lineage (NCBI taxonomy): Eukaryota > Viridiplantae > Streptophyta > Magnoliopsida > Lamiales > Pedaliaceae > Sesamum > Sesamum indicum. Next base: position 6,867,731 of record NC_026146.1, on the reverse strand, counting down.
GCGAAAATCAATTCGTACAGGATAAAAGAAATGATACTCGCCTTAAATTCCAGAACTAAAATTATAATTTTCGCAACTTAAAATCATGCAAGGTCAAAGCCGTTTGAGTTGTCCTAAAACAAAGTCTCCGACACTCAAATTAATTGATGGAATATATATAGCGATTGTACATAAAAGGAAGTGCACGTGAGCATAAAAGATAACAGATTGAATGGAAACACTTGGGAGATATTTATAGTACGCACATAAGCAATCGTATGGCCGACAACTGGTGATTACTCCATCTACAGTTCACACATTTAAGGTTTTAGATTGGTTGAGTGGCATAGAAACGGGAAAAATGTAATTTCAGCTCTATGTGATATTGTAAATGTGCAAATTATCCTTTATGAAAAAAATTAGTAATTCATCCTCCCTATATTTTTAAAATGCAGCAATTTACCTCTTTGTGTTTTTTAAAATTAAGCAATTTACCTCCCTAGATAGGGGGGGGGGTGAATCACTTGATTTTAAAAAGGGCAAAAGACAATTTTCGTCCCACAGCTATAGGCTATTTTCGTTTTAGTCCCATAAGTTTCTAGGGTTTTAATTTGGTCCCGTAAAACTGAAAAATTCGCAATTTCAGTCCAAATTTGGCCGAAAAATTTTGTGGGTCGCTGGAAAAAGTCACATGCGATGCATGTGACTTTTAAAATTGGGGGCTCGATCCTGATTGGCTGGAGAAGTTGACGTGGCGCATACGTGGAAATAAAAAAAAAAAAATCGACGGGAAATCAAAGTCCTGAAATCCCCACCATTCGCCGCCACCTTCTCTCTTCAATTCCACCGCCGTTACTTGGAATTTCTAGCACCACATATACCATTCGATTACCCATAATAAGGAGAACAAAACCCCTCAACCAATTTTGCGATCCGACCACGACAGCGACTGGGCTTTGAAATTGACCGCCGCGGACAATTCCCGTTGATTCGCCGGCGACAGGACCACCCACGATCGCGGATTGGTACCATTGGATTCGTCTCTTCACTGCAGTTCTAATGGGACTAGTCTCATCCATTTTCATCAACTAGGTGCAAAGACCCATTGTTTTGAAGATCTCAGTCGTCGTTCGCCGTGACTGCACCTTCCGCCGGCATTTTCTCTTTCGTCTGAACGAACCACCGGCTCGGAAGACCATCGTTGAACGCCTCTTGTTCTGGCGAATCTTTTGAGACCAGTCCCATCAATTTTGATCACCTCTGTGCAAAGATCCGACAAAAGCCGTCCTCCGCCTTTGCCATTCTTTTGAGATCGTTTTTTTTTTTTT